>NW_026125036.1:0-128588 GCF_943737965.1 Phodopus roborovskii
ACTCTAGAATTCCTTGTAGAATCATACTGGCAACCACATCCTTGCTAAGATTCTTTCCCTGGCATATCCACCATTCTCCTTACACTTTTCCTGAGAATTTTCATTTAATAACACAAAATTCTTTCAGGCTCCTGATTTTAAATCATACAACAAATATATCAAATAGTGCTGCTATAATTCCCAAACAACAACAACAAAAAGCATTCATTCTGTCTCTGTCTCTTTCGCTTTCTATTTCTCTATCTCTGGTCTTATATAGACCAACATGTCTTTGAACTCATTATGTAATTGAGAATGATCTTTAACTTTTAAGTACTCCATTCCCAGGTTATAGATATGCAACACAATATGCATTCTGGAAATCAACCCTTTTGCAAGGTAGACAACATTCTAAATAACTTACATCCCCAATGTAAACAAATACTTTTAACATACATTTAAAGTTTTAAATACTTTAATTCTTTGACAACTTCTACAATGTACTTTGATTATAATCCTTCCATTTACCCCACTGCTCTCACCTCCTGGACCACTAAACTCTGAGGTTTTGTTTTGGTTTGGTTTTTGTTTGTCTGTTTGTTTGTTTTCCCCTATTTGGTCCACTTTGTGTTGGCCAACTACTCATGAGAATGCCTGCCTTCCCTGGAGGATGGTCAACCTATCTGGGTCACATCTTTAGAAGATGTCTACCAAAGCTATCAACCATCAACAGCTCCTCGGCTAGGGACAAAATTATATGCCCCTCTTCCCAACAATTCTGAGAATTTGTTAAGCAGCACCTGTACTATCTTTGTTTACACTGTCATAATTGCTGTGATCTGGAGTGTACAACATCCCTGTTGTGTCTGCTTAATCCTATTTTCTTGAAGTCATCCTCTATCGCTAGCTTTTACCATCTTTCTGTCCTTTATTCCTTGGCATTCCCTAGGCTTTGCAGGTTGTGCTTTGGACATCTTATTTAGGGTTGAGCATTCCACAGTCTTATGTTGTTGACTCTGTAGGTTGACTTGCTATAGGTCTTTATGTTATCATCTACTGAAAAAGAAGTTTCTATGATGAGTGTTGAAAGGTGCACTGATTTATGGGTATAACAATAAATCATTAAGTGCCATCTTAATACTAGCATCATTTAATAGAATAAGAGTATTAGATTCTGCTGTAGGGCTTATGATCTATATAACATTTAATTTTGGTCTCTATAACAGTGCCAGGATCAGATTCCATCTCATAGAGAGGAAATAATCATTTTGAACGAGTTAACATGGACACAAAAAATCATACAACCATTGTTTTCTCTCATTTGTGGATATAGATTTAAATTTTCACATGTGTGTCACATTTGAAAATCCCCAGGCTCAGAAAATTGGTACATGGCAATGGGGGATGCTTTAGTGGAAGAAAAGATAAAACACAGCAGTATAGATAGGAGCAATCATGGATCAGTAAATACTAAATTGAGATGGAAAATGGAAAGGCAGACTAGAGGAAGGAATATAGGAATCGATTAATAACACCAAAGGCTTTTTGAAATGGCTACATGTAAATCTAATACTACAAAAATTCCTAAAAAAAATATGCTGTAGGCATATATAAAAGAATTTTAATGTAAACATCAGATCCATCAAATAACCCCTGGTACCTGGTTATATACTGTTAGCCAATGGTATCACATAGACCCTTCCAAGTCTTACAGACTATTGCCAGTACTCATTTTTACCCACCAAAACTTGACCATAGGACCCATATATAATCATTTTTGTTTTAATAGGCAGTTTCAAAAGAGGTTTTGCGTAATAAAATAAGAGCACAGCAAGCAATTGGATAATTCCATACATTTCAAATTTACTTCTTTAGAATAGTTAGCATGTTCTGGCTCCTTACCTTGATATGTGGGCCTTTTACTATTCCCTCATACCAATGTTGAGCCCTATTCAGGGTTATTTACAAGCTCACCCAATACAGACTGCTCATCTCCCCTCTTTACTCTCTAGTTTGCAATATTATACCTATAACTTCTAGGAAAGGATTCAGACAGTACTGAGAAGAAAACAATGAAAAACTATTAATTAATACACTGACAAACATTTAAAAACTGACAACTGATACAAATTAAGAGTTGGTCATTCACTAAATACAGGCCTGAGAGAATACAAAGTGGAAATCTATATGACCTATAAGGCAAAAGACAGACTCATCCTAATCATTGTCATTGACTCTGGGAAAACAAAAGGGGGGGTCAACTGAAATTACATAATTTCTCTTGACCCTTCAAAAGAATATTTATTTCCTTTCAATTCACACATGTTGGCCAGAACTGAGTCTCCTGGATTTTCTATTAAGAATCCAGATTGCACAGCAATAATTTTCAGGTGCCATAGTTTCTGTTTATTATGAACCCCAAAAAGTGGTACTGAAAATAGCAGAAAATTATAAGGCAGATCTCTTCAAGATGTCAGAAATTAAGAAAAATGAATGTATATGAGTGAAAAGGCAGAGTTTTAATAGGTTAAAAAATAGATAAAAAATGTTCAGGACAAGAAAAAGACTTTTCTATATATTAATGTCATGTACATGAAGTGTCATTCTAGTGGCTAAATGCCTTGTTTAGGAATTCACCTTCCCCTTTTCCCGGTGCCTAGTGTTTATATCTTGAAAAAAATCCAATGTGAGTGTGGGTCTGAGTTGCCTTCATTTCCCACTCTCCAGGTTCCCTGTAGCAGCAGGCCTGGGCCTTGCATGGACACATCTGTGGGGTAGCCATGGTGAATAGTCAGTGGTTCCCTCTTTTTAAACTAGCTACCCATTCTGTGAAGCCCCTTCTACTCTCATCACTACTTCAGATACATCTTCCCTCTTACTCAGGGCATCTTTACTAGTTGCTGGAAATTCCTTCCCCTTTTCTTTTAATGTTTGCCTTAAAAATACTACATTTAGGAGTTCACAGGACCTTGTCTTTGTTAGGAACCTTAACTTTTACCCCATTAATACAATATCTCAGGATGACAACATATATTTCTTCCTTTGTTTTTCTCTTTCATTTTTTTTCCCCTAAGCGGCATACGGCATGAGTCTTTGTTCCATCCAGACTCATTAGTTGAAATCTTAAACCAGGAAGTAAATGATAGATTTAGGAGGTTTAGTGATTAGTTCATGAGGTAAAACAGCGTGAAGACTTAGTGTCCTCATAAAATGAAACCACCACCCCGAAGACTCTTGTGTCTTGCACCATGTAGGACACAGTAAAAAGGAACACAGTATAAAGAACTGGCCTTCTTGGATACTGACACCCTGTTCTTGGGAGTTTGAGCCACCCCTAAGGTCATAAGGAAAACTCACCCAGTTTAAGGTGAAACCCAAATGGACTAAGACATCAAATACCCTTAATCAGTGTACCCTTTAGTGTACCTCTTACAGCTTAATGTTTCTCTTGATGATGAGTTGTATGGCTTTTAAAAAGCATAAAAAAAAAAAACCTGACTGATCATCTGGGATACCAGCCCAAACAGAAATTCATGAAAATGCATTCACATTTGGAGCCCTCTGTTTATTAGGTGACCCTCTGTTCCCGAGAGCTCTTTGAACTACTCCATTTGATCTCTCCACTCATACCAATTCCTCCATACCAATTCTTTCACAGTGAGAACTTTGTGTATGGTGTCTTTGATTATCTGACTTCCTACAGTCACCTTAAAATTCTTGCAAGTAAACCCTGTTTCCAAGCCAAATATCTGAGAGTGTAGAGCCCAGGAGACACTGGTTCAGCCTTCATTAAAAATGCTAGACTCACTTTCAAATTGTTTTAGTTTCCTGTGTCAAAATCCAAAACAAACTATATTATAAAGAAAATCCACAGATTAAGAGTTAAAATGTTTGTTTTTCATCAACTGCCAACTAACAAAGTTTGTGAAATCCTACAAGATGAACCAACCAAACAGAGTCTGTAACTTCTCTTTCTTATTTATTACAATCTCTGTTCTCAGAGGCAGACATTGAGATGAATATTTTTTATGTCCATTCACTGAGGACCTATCTGCAGTCATTGGAGATATGTAATAATTAATTTCAATAATTATTTCCTGTTGCTGGTGTGCTGTTGCTCATGCTCTCCTCCTTTTGTCCCCAGTTAAAAGGCGCTCATAAGCAGAATTCAGAGGTAGGAGTTCAGAGGAAAAATGTCAGAGCAAGGAACTCACTTAGAGGCAGGAGCTCAGAAGCAAAATACAGAGGCAGAAGCTCAGAGGCAGGAACTCAAAGGCAGGAACTCAGCAGTAGAAACTTCGGAAGCATGAGCTCAGAGGCAGAAGCTGAAAAGCAGGAGCCCAGAGGCAGAAGTGCATAAACAGCTATGTTACTTTGGGAAGCTAACATACTGTAGACTTGTAAATAGGCCTGAGGCTATTTGAAGGTAATCTCCTGTATGGTCCCCTATTACCTTATATTGCCTATAATTTTCTAACCATGTCAGAGGAATAGAAAGCCAAGTGGAATGCTAGATATTTTGTAGTAAGTGATCTGATCTAATTCAGAAAAATATATCTTTGCACTATACCAAAAATACCCTGGTTGGGGGAGGGGAAAGAGGGGAAGAGAAGGTTCTAGGAAGGAAAGGCACTGGGCTGAAGAGAGTTAAAAATAGAAAAATCATCATGTATGATTGTCGAAAGACAAAAATTAAAAGGAAAAACATTATTTTGGAAACCAAATGAACTTGGTACCATTTAATTTTAAAGATTTCTGTAGCTCAGACTACTTGCAAATATTTTTTTTAATGTGAGTGTGGGTGGACCTTTCAAGATGACTCAGAACAAGTGGTTGTAGATAACTCTTTAAATCCCAGCACTCAGGAGGCAGAAGCAGCCTGATCTGGTCTACAGTGCAAGTTCCAGGACAGGGCTACACTGATAATCCATATCTCAAGAAACAAACTAGCAAAACCAAAAAAAAAAAAAAGATGACTCTGTGTTATCAAGCTTGCCTTATGACTAGAACCTAAAACTGACTCCTATGATAATGTTTCATAACTTCTTTCTTCTTTCATGCTGTTTCCACCTAGGTTTTTTTTTTTTTTTTTTCTTTTTGTTTTCTTCTTTTTTAGTTACACACACAATGTTAGTACAATAATATAAGGTAAAAGCTCAGATTCAAGACTTTGGAATACAGTTAACAGAACAGCCATTAAATTTAATACCAAATAGTATCTTTGAACCTCCCCTTGACCCAGAATGTGTCACAACTTGGGATTTTTACTAATCGGGGAATTTACAGCCCCAAAATGATCGCAATGTCAAGGCATTATTGTAAATCAGAGCTTTAAAGAACGGGAAAGCAGAAATGGAAAGCAGGCTGTGATTAAGTATGGGACAACACATAGTCCTGGGCAGCCAGGTACAAGAACCAACTTCTTGTTACTACGTAGTCCCATGGAGACAAGGTTCTCGATGCAAAGAACAGATTAAAAGAAAAAGTAGACCAGATGTTTTTCCTATTAGGAGGGTTAAGTCAGACCAAACTTAAAATTAGGAAAACACATGAGGCTGATTTACTACTGTGTTGGGATGGGTGACTGTGCTGGGATCTGAGGCTGGTGGCAGCAGAGCCAGGTCTCTGTTTATTAATGGGGCTGTGGGAGCAGAAAGGCCTCACCCCTGACTGCTCTAAAAATGCTGAACAAGAACCCCAGCATGGTGATGAAAGCTGCTCTCTGAAAGCTCATTGCAAACAACATTTAAATGTACTTCAAAAAAGAAAATGGTATATAAGAGACAGAAGGAAAAGGCCCAGTTCATGATCTTTATTTTATAATTTATTTTTTTAACATTTTATGTGCATGAGTGTTTTGCCTGCATTTATGTGTGTGCAATATGTGCATGCCTGGTGCTTGCAGAGGTCTAAGAAAGTGTTGGGACTTGAGTTACAGACGGTTGTGAGCTCTATGTCAGTGCTGGGAATCAAACATGGTTCTTCCACAAGAACAGACAGTGCTTTTAAACACTGAGCCAACTCTCTGATCCTCATTATCATTTCTAAAAGAAAATCTGGAAAAATATTAACTGATGGGAGATGTAATTCTATAAATATGTTTCTCATACTGGTTAATGAGTAAAGCACTGTTGGCCAATAGGAAAGCAAGATAGGCAGGACTAGGAGACAAGGAGGATTAGAGGAAGTAATAGGGAGGGGTCAGCATGTAGAGACTGGAGAGAACAGAGGTCTGGGCCCACTCTCTGGTAAGATGAGACCAGTGGAAATACTTAGATGAATAGAAATGGGTTAATAATTAAGACACAGCTAGCCGATAAGAAACTAGTACCTAGCCAATAGCATTATATCAAATACAGAGTCTCAGTGTGTTATTTGGGGATGGTGCTGCGGTGGGTCCAGATAGGCAGGAAAACTTTACTCCTAACATTAACCTTGCCTGAATGAAATACGTTTCTCTAAGATGAACTTACACCAATAAGAAGTCAACTTCATTGGGATTGATATAAGTGCAAGCTATTTCATCCCATAGAGTTTATCTCCTTGCTTTCTTCTGAGTGCTTGGGGGGGGGGGGTGGAGAACCACTGCCTTAAAGGTGAGACAATTTAGCTTCCCTGTATGAAGAACAGGCCAGGCTTCGCATCTTAGAACCAAGATGTTCAGGATCTTCATTGTACCTACTAATCTATTGATAGTGGTGAAGTAGCTGAGTGTCCCTCCTTGCCAAGAATCTGATGCAAGAAGAATGAATTTGTAGGATAACTATTATTTCAAGTAGCAGAAAAACGTAAGACTACCTTCTCAGACAGTAAATTAAATGTATAGTTATTGCGGTTAAATAAGGATCAGGATAAACAAATGGGCCGAATAGATGTTTAATCGGGGAGAAATAACTTACAGCCTAGACAGATGAACACCAGCAATTTCCACCAGATGCTCTCCTGTCCGAGTCCCGCCAGCAAGAGGCTTTTCCCGGCTCTCCCTCCGACCCTCCCTTCCACAGGTCACTTCCACCCATGGCTCCACCCCCAAAGGGCGTGGTCAGTGCTACAGAAGGACTATCTCACTACAATTCCCCTTTTAGTCTAAAGAAAAGATTTAGGCTTAATACAAAACTATATACAAAACAGTGAATAACAAGTGTGCTCTAAGAAAAGGAAAATCAAGAAAAAATGACCTACATATCTAGTCCTAGGGTGAAGGCATACCTGAGTTTACAATAGAGTTGTCCTAAGCTGGAAAACGTAAGTCTAGTACCTAATATATCTAACTAGGAAGAGAGAATAATAGTTGTGATAGTTTAATCTTCAACCTCATCAAGACCTGAGAAGGAAAATAACGATACTAGAGTAGACAGGAAGTGCAGATGGACAACTTCCAAAAGGTGCAGCAAGGACAGAAACAGCAAGCCACCTGGACAGTCACCCTAGGTTTCACAGCAACTTTGGTACACCCAGTTATGGCTAAGGCCAAGAGAACTTGACAGACCACAACAACAGCAGGGAGGTAGAATGGCTGTCTTACCCTGACTTGGCAAGGTCCAGCAGTCTTCTATATTTGTCATTCTGTATATGTTTCTCATACTGGTTAATGAATAAAGCACTGTTGGCCAATAGGAAAGGAAGATAGGAGGGACTAGGAGACAAGGAGGAAAAGAGGAGGTAGGAGGAAGGGTCAAGATGGAGAGTCTGGAGAGAACAGAACCAGCATTCCTCCGCTCTCGGTGAGACCACATGGAAATACATAGAAATGGGTTAATACTTAAGACAGAGCTAGACGATAAGAAACTAGTACCTGGCCAACAGAATTATATCAAATACAGAGTCTCAGTGTGTTCATTGGGGCTGGCATGGCGGGACAAGACAGGTGGCAGGAGGAAAAACCATACTCCTTACATATAATCAAATAGCCCTTGCACAGGTCCATCCTAGCAAGCTCTTCATCCAAAAGCAAATTTCTAGTTTTGGCAAGTTGTATAATAGTACCATAAAATCAGTTTTGTTGTCTGCTGCTTTTGTGCTTTTTTTCCCCTCAGATATACTTCTAACCTGTGGATGAGTGTTTAGATGAAACTCCTAAACTGGGTTGAAACTCCCTCGATGTGATGAAGTAATGATGCCTTTAGATATGTCACATAAGTGCCATGAACTTCAGTTTCCTTATTGCAGATTGGAGGAAAACATATGCAACTCTGAATAGTCCTGAAGGTGAAAGATATACTTGTAAGAACATATATGCATATAGTTCTTAGTTAAGGTTTCTATTGGTATGAAGAAACACTGTGACCATGCAATTCTTTTAATTTTTTGATCCAATTTCTTTTTATTTTTTAAACAATCTTGTTTTTATTCTACATACCAAACCCAGTTACCTCTCCCTCCCCTCTTCCCTCTTACTCCTACCTTACCTCCTATATACTCCTCAGAGGGGGTGAGAACTCCTATGTGGAGTCAACAAAGTCTGTCATATCACCACCTTGAGGCAGGATCAAGGCCCTCCCCCTGTATCTAGGCTGAGCAAGGTTTCCCTCTATAGGAAATGGGCTCCAAAAAGCCAGTTCATGCACTAGGGATAAACCCTGGTCCCACTGCCAGTGACAACTTTTATAAAGGAAAACATTTAATTGGGGCTGTCTTACAGTTTCAGAGGCTTGGTCCACTGTCCTCATGGTGGGAAGCATGGTGGCATGTAGGCACGTTTGATGCTAGAGAGGTAACTGAGAATTTTACATCCAGATTGGCAGACAGCAGTAAGAGGATACCACACTGTTCCTGGCTTGAGCATCTGAGATCTGAAGTCCAACCCTAGTGACACACTTCCTCCAACTATACCAAACTTACTCTGACAAGGCCATACCTCCTAATAGTGCCACTCACTGTGGAGACCATTTTCTTTTAAACCACTACAATATGGGAAATATTTAGACCCATAATTTCTCCTGGAGAGTAGTAAAAACTACAAGTTTAAATGAGTTGTCTGTACAGCCAGGATTTCTGAATCTTCTTCGAATCCCCCATGACAGTGCCCCTTACCAGCAGGAAGTAGTTTGGAAAGAACAACGCCCAAATTCCCAAATATTGTCTATAAATGTTTGTTTTCATTTAAATGGACTTTGTTATATAAAATAAATTTTAAAAAATTAAAAAAACGAGTTGTCTGCCTGTCCTAGACCCTTAGGCTTTTCTTCCCCTTGTCAAGAAAAACTAATGCAGTTCACAATGTCATTCTCCAAAGTGGCAAGATAACAAACTTGTCACCACTACCAAGATCTACAGTTATGGGAATTTTGAGATGATCAATTCTTTCTTGCTTTGAAAGAAACAGCTAATAATCTTTCCAAAACTATTTTCAACCCTCAAAATGTCTTTACAATATTAAATAATAATGACATCCAGCTGACCAAGACTGCACCAAAATGAACTAACATACTTTATGGCAAAATAAGATCCCCCCAATTTTTTTTTGTTCATCTCATGTGGTTCCCTGTCTGTTTTTGGTGTCAGAAGACACAATTTAGGATCTAGAGTCCAACAACAATAGTATGCTTTACATCTAGATGGTTGGTTTGGGGCCTCAACTAAGGCCAAGCATGCCGTTTAATGATATTTTACTTTGTCAATTATGCTTATTTGTAGGAAGCCAGATATTTAATCTATTTTAATAAATAATCTGTATTCCAAAATATATGGGATGAGTGCATGATTATAGTGTTGCATAACACACAATAAAATATCTAGAGAGTAATCATTTGGTGGTAGGAAACTAAACATTCCATGTGAGAGAAGATATATATATCAGTTGGAATTTTTAAGATTTTCTACATAAGTCCAGAATCCAAACTGTCTTAGTTAAGGTCTATTGCTGTGAAGACACAACATTACCAGGGAAACATTTAATTGAGTGGCTTACAGTTCAGAGGTTCAGTCCATTATCATCGTGATGGGACATGATGGCATGCAAGCTACCATGTTGCTGGAGAGGTACCTGAGAGTTATCACTAATTGTACAGGCAATAAGAAGTGAACTAAGACACTGAGTATAGCTTGAACATATATGAGACCTCAAACCCTGCCTCCAACAAGGCCACACCTATTTCAACAAAACTCCATCATTTAATAGTGCCATTCCTTTGGGGTCTATTTTCTTTCCAACCACCACACATACAATCTTTCCTCGTTGGCAGAATTAACTGAAATTTTCTTGCTACTATCAATGTACTTATCCAGCTTTCTACTATGGTGTACATAGATACACTTGTTAAGTGTGAGGTCGGTGCTAGGTTAAGGGAGGCATGTACAGACAGGTTCATACAGGAATTCATAGATGGTCCTATTCATAAACCACAATCTTCTTGAGACCCAGGTTTATTCCATCTATTTTAAAAAAGCCATCCTTGATTTACTTATAAGTCAATATTTCTAAAAGTAGCAGCTTTAAAGATTCAAAATCTAGGAGAGTAATACTAGTATCAGTAATATTAGTTAGTTCCTGGCTTGATACAAGAACAGTCACTCATAACAACCATTTCTCTAATTGTAGCACCATAAATAAAAGACACAGACTGATATTTGGGTTCAAACTTCTAGCTGGAAGATTAGAAAGCAAAGCAGCCAAGCCTCTACCTTAGGTTGAAAGCGCTGGTCCTGTCTTCACGAGCTCTCACCAAACCTCAGATTTCTACCTCTCCTCAGCACTTTTGGAGAATCCTGAGATTTCAGTGTCTTCCTATCCTCAATAAGGCTGGAAAATGAATCCCTAATACTGACTAGTAAAGACCATTCTCCTATCTTTTATTCCCCTCTAGTTCTGGGATTAAAGGCATGTGATCCCAGGTGCTAAGATCATATCATTGTGTAAACTGTTTCTCTGGATGTCCCAGAGAAATCCATCTACCTCTTAATCCTGAGTACTTTTATTAAAGGGGTGTACCATCACCTCTTATCTTGGCTGCTGGGATTAAAATAAAGGTGTGTGCCTGGCTTCTATGGCTTGTGACTGGCTTTGCTTTCTGAATCCTCAGACAATATTTAATAAATTATAAATGATGTATCACTACACCTAATTTTATCTCTTTGTCCCCCGTCTTCCCATCCTCCCTCCCGCTCTCCCTCCCTTTCCTTCCTCTCTCCCTGCCTCTCTCCCTTTTTCCCTCCCTCCACCCTCTTTACATTAATAATAATAAAAGACTATTAATTTGAGAGAGAGAGAGAGACAGAGAGATAGGGGATAACATGGAAAGAATTTGAGGGAAGGATTTGGGGGAAAGAAGGGGAAAAGTGATATACTTATGTTTTAACATGCAATTTTTGATACTAATGTCAAGAAATTAGTGAAATAGCCTGGAGATATGGCTCTCTGCAGTAATATAGAAGGTTAATAATTAATCATGTTCTGATGAGATATTCTCACATTAATATCAAAACACTGTATATGTCTTTAATAGCAAATCACTGGAATAAATGAATCAACATGCATCTTTATAAACTTTTCATTTTATATACCATACATTAAAGACTTTTGAGCTTTTGTATTGTTTGTAGAAGCTATGGTTATCATAATCACAAGACAGGATGAAATATTGAAGTACCAGACATCCACTTGGAATAAATTTACTCCGAAAGATGGCTATTCAATCCTCTTTTTTTGAAAACTTATCGGAAGCATAGAATAGTTAGATTATCATGGTAACTACACAATACCTATGAGTAATATACGCAACTATCTTTTTATGGCTACCACATTAGGAATATTTCTGTTCGTTCCATTTTAAATTCTATTCAAATGTAAGTGTGAATTCACTGTTAGGCAGATCCGTAACCGATGTAATTCAAAGGAGAATAGAATTTCAAAGAATGAAATTGTTGTACATGAAAATCTTGTTCTATTACTTTGGTAGTATTAAGCTGCTAAATTAATAAAAATGGTCATGGTGAAACTCTCTTTAACTGACAAAACACTAAAACTGCCTTTGAAGCCAATCAACTGGAAAGGTTTCTCTTTTAAAGTATCATATAGGAGACATTTGAATAAAGAAAGTACATTCCCTATATCCAAGCATACATTTGCACAAATAGGTACCCACTTCTACTGACACTGTATTTTGAGATTCTAGCTAACCAGCAAAGCAAATTATGTTGTTCCCTTGTCTACTGGAACAAAACACAGCTTACCTTTGTATTATACATTGATTTTGTGGTTATTTTTTTTTTTTTAGCAAGTATAATATATATCATGAAGTTCAAAGATCAGTAGTAATGAAGCCAGAAGTGAGTCAGCCTTTGCTATTTACTGAATTGCATTGTCCCTGAATTCCTATGTTAAGGCACCCTTGCCTCCAATATCTCTCACTTCAATGTCTTAAAATACAACCTCATATAGAATTAGAACCTTGAGATGGGGACTTTAGGACTGAACATGATCCAATCTCACTGTCTCCTTATATAGAAATTTTAATAAATAAAGAAGAAGTACATCTGAACACACAAAAGATACAAGGGCCCTGCACACTGATGCAAGAGCATGTAAGTAAACAGTGAGAAATTAGCCACACCCAGCATGAGGAAAGAGATCAGAAGTCAGACATGGCAACAGCTTCATCTTGAATTACTACATCCAATGTTGGGAATTTTCATTTCTAGTATCTGTTGGAAAATGAATATGCACTTCTACCTGCATTTCTAAGCTGCAAAATTACCTTGGGGTGACAACTACTTTTATCATTTCTTACATAGTCCTTCAAGTAGACTTAGATGTTTGTGCAATACTCAGATAAATACAAGGTAAATGTCCACAAATATAACACTATATACTCTTTTCTGGACCATTATTTCATTCACTAACATGTCCAAATGATCAAAATGTGATTTTATGTGGCTACATGGTTTTCCATTATGTGACCCTCCTACTGTTTAACAGTTTATCTAAATAATGGGTATGTAAGTTGATCCTAGTAATTTAAAATAAATCATATAGTCAATATTCTTCAGGTTCCATCCCTACTTGTTTAAATATATTTGTAGAAAAGATTTTTAGAAACATGACTACAAGATCAAAACACATGTGCATTTAAAATTCATGAAATATTGCTAAATGCCTACACAAGAAATTGTAGCAATTTAAACTCATGTAAAAATGATGTATTATGGTATTTATTTCTTCATATTTTCAACACTATTGTGCTGCATGAAACTTTATATATAGTATCCCATTACAGTTTTAATAGTATTTCTATTATTATGAATGAGATTAAGCTTTACAAAAATCTTTTACAGCACCATTTACACTATCTTTTCAATAAACTGTTCAAATTCCTCATACATTGTTCCATTAGGTTGCTGGTAATTTTATCATTAATTTTGTGAGTTCCTTATATATTAAGAATATTGTCCCTTATTCTATAATATAATTTGTGCTTACAAATTACTTATTTACAGTGTGTTATTTTCTTTTAAATGTGTTATGGTGCCTTTTGTATGCACATTTAATGCAAAGATATCAACTTAAGTTTCTAACTTATGTGTTACTTTTAAGAAAAAATCTCTACCTGGGGTTTTAACCTCAATTATCTTCTAATTGTTTCAGCTTTTTAATTTAAATATTTGATTTATCTGAAATGAATTTTCTTGAAAAGTAGTAAGAAATGAAATTTTAAAGATAATCATCTCATTTTCCCAACACCTCTCCTTCATAGAAATGCCTTCAATGGCAATGGCTGGGTTGTTTCTTCACAAAGTCTCATGAACTTTGGTAGGGGCATTACCATACATCATTGGGTAGGATCACATTGTGTTGCTCAACTTTAGGCACACTAGCATAACTCTGGAAGATATAAATGTGTCACACTTTATTTATTGCTGTGTGGTGCCACATCAAAATATAGGTGATAAAAGCTACACATTAAAAATACATATAAATATTATACATGGAGACAAATGTGGAATCAATTTGTTGTGAAACCTATGATAAAGAACTAAAAATATCCATGCTGTATTTACCAACTAAATGCTGAGCTGGACTGCAGCTGAGGTTTGATGTTAGAGTGTTTTCATTGAATGGATGAGATGCTGGGTCTGACATAAATGAACTAATAACTAAACTAGCCTGATTTATTCTGGCTTTGAACTTATGCTTGGAATGATAGAACTGTCTTCTCAGAGTATCATCTTTATGATTAGTCATGTAGCAAAGTCATCAAGCCTGTGTTGTCACAGAATCTAGGAGAGGAAGCTAATAAACAGAAGAGAAGTAAATTATGTTGAATAAAAATTCATTATTTAACAATAATTGAAGACAAGCCTATTAGCAGGTGATCCCCAACCATGAGACAATGCAGGTGTTAGGATGCCAGGCACTTTGTGACTCCACAATCATGAAAGAACTCTTGGTAATTTACATTAAGTAACATGAAAGGGAGGAAAGCAAAGCATGAAAATATGTGGTGACTTCGTATAACCCTGTGGGCCAGAATCTCAGATTTCTTTGACTAGAAACCATTGAACAACATGATCTACATGAAAAGAATCAAGAAACACATTCTAGTTAGATGACTGTATGATCAGGGAAAAAAATGCATGGCTTTTGTTATGAGGCTAGAGGAATGGGCTTCTGATATCAAAAAAATATTGAAGTTCCACATACAGACTACAAGATTCAAGTCAAATTAAAACTAAAGAGTACCTGGAGGTTGGTAAACTGGGGATCCCAAGAGAAGTGAAATGTGTACTCCTAATTAATTTGTTCTCCAGAGAAAAACCTCTCTGATGTTTCATTCATTCCCTTATCTACTTATTTGTTCATTTATTTAGTTCAATTTTAAAATAAGATTGCATATATGTGATATATAAGAGTTTGGCATGTCCTTGTTTGAAATATGGAAATACTGTGCAGTGATAATTAATAGTGTTTAAAATATGCATTGCCTCCCAAACATAGCATTCCTTTTGAACAACACTCAAATCTACTTACCTAGCAATTTTCAAGTAATTAATATGCTGGGATTAACTATGGCCACTATGGTATACACAGCACCTTCTCACTCTCCACACATCTGTTAACTACCATTTTCATCCCTGCTCTGAGGATTTAACCTTCTTTTTAATTTATTATCTTTTTACATTTTTAGCTGCATACATGTATTTTCCTATATGGCAGTGGGTGTCATAAAAAGGAGTTTGATCTCTGGAACTGAAGTTATGGATGGTTGTGAGCTACCAGGTGGGTGCTGGAAATCAAACCCAGATCTCCTACATGAGTAACAAGTCCTCATAACTCCAGCCCAAGTTCCACCTCCTTAGATTTCACTTTCAATGAACAAATGAGTGAATGAGTCATTGTACCATGAATCAATAATCCAGATTTAGCATAGATGAGAATAATTAATACCAACTCTAAAGAAGTCATTAGCTCTTTTCCCCAAATACACAGTAACGAGATGTGATGAGATCTAAGTACTAGAATAAAGCACAGAACCCTCAGAACTGTTTATAAGATGAACTAGATGAAGTACAAGGAGAAGGATGAGCACAGATATTTAATGCCTTAGTTTCATGTTCACATTTCAAGCATTTATATGGATGTGAGTTAGCATACTGTCCTAGTAATAGCTTGTGCACAGGAGGTCAAGGACCAATAGCACATTTATTTATTGGTATTTTCTAAAGAAAATAAAAATAAAAAGAATCACTACATTTCTAAAAAAAAAACAAACAAACAAACAAACAAAAAAAAAAAAAAACACCTAGAGAAACTGCTGAAACTAAAAAGAGTCCAAGAAGAAAGTATCCATGAATTATATTCACTTTAATACCTTAGGCTATGAAGTGTTAAATATGAGCAAACAGGCTTCTTAGAAAACACCCCAGGGCTACAGAACTGGATTAATATGATATGGCTAGATCTCCCTAGATAGCACAGAGCTTCATCAGTAGTGCGGGGCTTGCTGTCCCTTCTAGGGCAAGAAGAACACAGAAGTGTCTACAATAGGTAAATACCTGATATTCTATCAATGCCATAGGCAAGGCAAGCTGTTGCCTCTCTTTTTATCCCCTTCCTATAAGTCCTCTACAATGCTGCTGGGTATCTGTATTACTGTTAAATGAGGCAACAATGTCGCATGGCCACTGTCTTCTTCAACAGCCTTCATTTAGATACTTCTTTGAATTTGCAGCAAACTAGCCTTATTACATTCAACTGCTCATGGCATTAGGGCTTCATATAGCATTTGTTTATTAAGGGATGATGTGGTAGGTGAGGGTGTATTTGACATTGTGTGCACATATAGGCCAGAGGACAACTTATGGGAGCTGGTTATCTCCTTCCACCATGTGGGCCTTGAGTATCAAATGCATATGGTCAGATTTGGCAGCAAGCATCCTTATGTATTATACCACATTATATTAATGTAGGAAGTCCTCAAACAATAAATGTCAAAAGAATTACTTCTGTGAAAGCATATAAATTCAGCCCTTGTCCCAAGCTGACATTCATTAGAAGAAACACTTGGCCTGTGCCTTAGTTGAAGAGCTACAGGTGGTCAGTCAGTGGCTGTTGAGATTGGTGGTGGTGGTGGGGGGGGAGAACAGTTGTTCTCAGGGGTCAAACCCCAATAGTTTTTCCAATCCCAAGTGATCAGCGTTCAACACATTTACACACAAGAAAAAAATAAATGGGCTTAGTAGGTGTATGTGTGGGAGAGAGAGAGATGGGAGAATAGGTAGACACAGAAAATGTTGGACAGGAAGGGGGAGGGGTAGCATTGATATAGATACAGTATTCATATCTGAAACTCTCAAACATTTAAAAAGCATTTTTCTTAGAATGGCTACAATTGAAAATTACTTTTAGCTAGAGTGGTATTCTATATATGTGCTGCTCGAAGGTAAATATTTTAAGATAATTTAGTTAGAACAATAAGCTTTTAAAATCTATATAACAGAGCAGATCTTGTGTTTTGTTCTTTAAAAAAAAAATCTTTTTAAAGAAACCTTACTGGGATTGCATGCAGTGATGGAGATGCTAAGAATGCCTCACAGATGCTCCAAATCACTCACTGCTCATAAACATATGGGGTCTATTCTTCCGTCACTGTGTGTAATTCCTATTGACACTAATGGGAGCTGCACATGCATATCACTATAATTCGATCTCAGACAGACTGAAAATCATCACTGAGAAGCAAAGCCACCAAACAAAGAAAGGAATTAATTCCTTAAAACACAGATCATACACTTTCTTGTCACTAAAATTCCTGTCATGGTGATTTAATCTGTAGTGATTTTAATACAATTAGCTGCAGATCAAAATATGATATATATATATATATATATATATATATATATATATATCACACACACACACACACACACACACACACACACACACAGAGTCTTCCACATTACCTATATACATACTGAAAACTAAGTTTTCTGAGTGCTGAAGGTGATGGCAGTGCTGTTCAAAGTGCTATAAGCAGCTGATTGGTAATGCTGCCGTGTTTTATAAATATATTTAAGGGCCCTCATCCAGATCTCTATACATGTCTTACTGTTTCAAATGCCCTTTAATGCCATTAATGAGATCATTTTTTCATGTTTCAACCTCAAGCCAAACTGTAGGATTTGTCTCCCTGTTTAAAAAGTAACATTATATCAGTTATCTGCCTAGAGAATCTCAAATTAGAAAGATTCATTCACTGTCCCACTATCCTATTTTCACATCTGAACAACTAAGTTCCTGGTTGTGTCTCAGCAGTGTCATTCTGGCCAGGTTCCAAGATGCAGGGGGTTGCCTCAGATCTCCATGGGAAACAGCCATTATGTGTTTGGGGGAAGCCATTGGAAGCTGGCAGGTGAACCAATTCTATCACCAAGGAGAAAGTATTGCTGGTAAAGTCACCTTGTGACAAGTGTCTCCCTGCTGGGGGTTAACTTCCAGAAAGAAGGTTTGCAGAACACATAGCAGTTCACAACGAGGAAATCAAACAAAATAAATTGAGCATAATTTGACACAGTTAAAATAGGAAGTGTCACTGATGCCGCTGTGAAGTGGGAGTTATGAAGAGCTTCTGCAGAGATTAAACATTTAGTTAGACAATAAAATAGCTTGCTGGTCAAACCGGAGACATTATTCTTAATGTGCAACCTGATAGAAACTAGTCAGTAAGTCTTTTTGACAAGCATGGCTGCAAAGGGTAGTAACTAGGGCTTATGAGGCACACATGTTCATGTAATTGGTAAACCCTAAGCAGAGAGAAATAGTGATATTACAAAAAAATAGACAATTCAACATGATCTTTTACAGAGTGTTTTTTTAAAATAAATTACAAAGAAATGACCAGAAAAAGATATTGAATTAAAATGGGCTCCACCCTACCCAAATTCACTTAGATGTTGGTAGATTGAGCAGAAATATTTACACATTATAGTTTTCTCACAAAAATATTGCCATTTCATTTTCAAACAAATGTTACCAAGTGTCTTAAACTGTACTTAAGGAATACCCTGTGCAAAGAAGATGAGAAACACAAGAAAGAGATGAACTGAATGCATTGATTTAAAAAAATAGTAAAATCATAAAAATAGATATTTCTGGTTATTCATATGTACAGATATATGAAGTACTAAATGCATTGTAATTTTTTCTATTTTGTAACTTTGCACATTTCTGTCTCTCTGTCTGTCTCTCTGTCATTCTCTCTCTCTGCCTATCAAAAGCATTCCACGTATGTTTTTGTTTACTTATACCCAGTAGTCTTTTTAGGACTTCTATTACTCCAGAACACAACTACTTGAGATCAAGGTCTATTCCTCACCCAAAATCCTTGTTTATTCAATTCTAGTTGATTTCAAATTGCTATCAGAGAGAAAACTTTTTAGTCAAATGAGTTCTCAGTAAAGTACAAATCATTAGCCCTTGTAAACAGTTTGCCTTGTAAGGCAATTCTGTCAAAAGTCTGCCTTCTGGGTGTGCAGGACAAACACATACAATTCTTGGCTGATTTGCTGAACTGAAAATACTGCATGTTAAATGTTTTCCTCCCTGTGATTATTCTGAAGAAATGTGGAAAATAATAATGACTCAACAAATCACTGTCAAAGAAAGCACTTGTAACTAAAAGAGGTGACCTCTAGGATTTTAAGAAACATTAAAATATTTCTTGGAATAGAGTTATTTGGAAATTACTGCAGCCTTGATCTACGAGATTGATGAAGTTATCACTTTATTACTTGTCTAATTCCTTCCACATGGGATGTAAATGGCCTTTGACATATTTGAAGAACACAAAGCAAAGGTTAACATCTTTAGTGGTCATGTAACTTGTTACTCTGCAAATAGGTAAGCCAAATACAAACATAGATATTTTTTGCCACACTTGATGCCCTTACATACAGTAAGAGTTTAGATTCATCTTCCAAATTCTCCCAATATTTTGACTATGACTATGAAGACATATACTGTTTAACTTGCGTTATTTTATATTTATATATGTACATACATATGTGTACATAGACATATATGTATCAGCATATAGCATACATATTTATATGAATAGACATAGTTTTATAAACATATATAAATATTCCATGCTTGAATATAGGCTATTGAAGTAAATAATTCCAAAAGCTCTAGATAAGTGAGACAGACTAAAATGACACATCCCCAAATATGCTTTAGGGCCTGGTGGATGCCTTTAATCTCAGAACTATGGAGGCAGAGGCAGGTGGATTTCTGAGTACAAAGTCAGCCTGTTCTAAAGAGTGAGTTATAGAACAGGCTCCAAAACTATAGAGAAATTCTGTCTGATATATATATATATATATACATATATATATATATGTATACACACACACACACACACACACATACATGGGAAGGAGTGAGAAGGGAATTGTAGAGAACACTCACTTGAGAGGCTGGTGTGATTAAATAAAGATAGTAACTTCCTTTTGGACATTTTACAAAGTCAAATTGCTGCTTGTATTCATCTTCTTGGAAGATTTAGTAACTTATTTTATGACGGATATGTGTTGCATATATGTTCGTGGGTATAGGGCTCAGTCTTATTTTTGTATACACAGAACTTTTGCATTTATAAAAGACAAAGAAAGTTGGCATATAAATAAGATGGGTGTTCCAGGCAGAGGTGGGGTATGTCTTTAATCCAAGCAATTGGGAGGCAGAGGCAAGTGAATCTCTCTGAGTTCAAGGCCAGGCTGGTTTCAGGGCAGCCACAGCTGTTATGCAAAGAAACCCTGTCTTTAAAAACCAACAACAAATAAGATGACCATGCTTCATATTTTTACATGGATAATTAAATCCAAGTTCAGTATTCTTTCCTGCAAAGCAAAGAGTGCTCTTTACAAAGTTAATTTATAATTTGATTTCATAATCACCATTACTGAGAATGTCATTTTGTAGCAACGTGTAATATAAATAAAAGGACTATGTTCGCAGCCATTTCAGACACTGTTGAAAATTCTAACTTAAAGTCAGTTCAAAAGTCATTCAATGATTCTTTTCCTGAAAACTAAGTCAGCAACTTTTTAACATATATAATCCCAAGATATGCTATTTTCATTCATGATGAACAATGTTGTCTTCCTGCATAGTCCAGGCTGGGCTTGAACAGTTTAGGCTACACTGACACTTATAATTCTTGTTTCTTCACCTCTGGAGTATATTTTTGATATTTCTCTTTTCCAAGCAAGACAATTCTGATTTCATATTTGCCTACACAACTAACCATCTTGATTTTTTCAAAGCTTATTCAGTCATTATTTGCACCTATCGCACACTAAGTCCTCTTCTGGGTGTTAGGGATACAAGAAAAAATAAAGTAGACTATGCTGCTGTTTTGGTTGCTCACGTGTCATAGGATAAGCCAATGTAGTGATGAATGTGATGAAAAATGATTAGTTAGGAAAAGGGAATAAAAGCTGTGGGACATAGAGGGGTTGACAGACTTTGCAATTCTAGGGAGCAGATTGAGTGGTGGAGACAAGCCACCAGGGCTATAAGAGAGGGGACCACATCAGAAAGGGACTGACTGGTATAGAGGTAGGAAGATGGACCATGCATATTTGATACAGATCTGGAGAGACAGATGAGTGAGGAAGAAAATGTAGGTTATCTGGGGAGACTGTGTGGAAGGTTAACTCCGTGCGCAGCAGTCTGGATTTCATTTCATAATAGAAAAGTGCTTGATTGTGATCAAGGCATTTGCACAGTCTACCTTATGAGTTGAAGGAAACTTTGCATGCCACAGGGCAAGGCAAGTCAGGTAGAGGAAGCCAGGCTGAGATCATGTACAGTGATCCAGGGAGAGACAAACAGACAAGAACAGATTCAGCATTAGGCCAGATTCAAGGTGCAATTTGAAGGTTGAGTGAGTAAAATTCATTGGAATATGGGGTATAAATAACAAGAAAGAAAGCTAGGAACTGCATGGAGAATTACGTTATTTCACAAGACAGGGAGTACCAGAGAGGGAAAAATGTGGTGGCAGGTGGCTAAAAATTAGTTCATTTTCAATATATGGAAAGTGATATTAAATATCCAGGAGTTATATTAAATAGGCAGTCAAATGCAAGTCTAGAATTCAGAAGGAAATGCAAAGTTAAACCGAATAAGATAATCAAGTGATTGCAAATGTTACTTGTAGGGCACAGGAGCCAGTCAAAGATGGCGCTGAGGGGAAGTCAAGAGTACGAGTCCTGAGTTGTATACAATCGCGGGATTAAAAGACAGTTGCCTGAGCAGAAGGGTAGTAGTCTCCTAAAATGTAGGTCTTACAGGCACAGATGACTGCCATGACAGAGGCCATCACACAGGCCTGGTAACCCAGAGTCAAGGGTCCTCAAGGCTGCTGGGAAAAGGGACATGCTTTAGATGTTTTCAACACCCCTACACACACACAGGGGTAACAGGCCAGGTGGGGCTAAGCCCCCCTCCACCCCATACCCATAGTGCAGGAAGGGATCCATTGTAAGGACCTAGAGGGGAAGCCTTTAAGCTACAGGAGGAGCAGCCTCCAGCCCTGTTAAAAAAGGGAGGACACCTCTCTAAATGTAGGATTAAAAGGTCCCATACCCTGACAACACACGCCCACTGGACTGTCCCTTTGATTGAAGGACTTCATCCAAACATGACCCCTTTGATAGGCTGTAAAAAGTTTCATTGTTTGGTAGGCACAGGGGCAGACAGGAAAGTACTCCAAGAGGAAGAAGTACCTGCCACCTGAGAGCTTGCACCTAGGCCTTGGTTTTGAGGTGGGAGGTAACTCCCAATCAAGAGAAACAGTGGTCTTAATACACTGGACCAGCCCAGATGGAGACCAAGGAAAGGTACACCCCTTAGTGGTCAAAGACCTTACTGCTAATTTGCTGGGACAGGACATGCTGGGTCAAATGGACACTGTGTGACCACAGATCATTGGGCATTTTATCAGTATATCCTGGAAGAGAAAGAGGCACAAAGGGTGGGAAATGACCTAAAGGGGGTCATAGGGAAGGATTTTTTCAACTCCACAACTACATAGCCTAAGAGGTCTATCTTGATGTACTCCCTCCCAATCATAGAGGCCACTGCCCCCCCCCAAGTGTTGCCTATGAGGTGGGCACTGGAAAAACCCATATGGGTGCAGCAGTGGCTGGTGACTAAACCTAAGCTGCTAGCACTTCATCAGCTAGTGGATGAACAATTAAGGCTGGGACATATCTGCCCTTCTATGAGCCCATGGAACACACCAGTGTTTGTAACTCAAAAGGTGCCCAGGGCTTGGTGCATACTCCAAGATTTATACAAGACAAATGAGAGGATAGAGCTAGTAGGCAACCCCTTAATGGGTCATGCCCTGGACCCCTGCTATTCACAAATAATATACATTTATGGTAATTGATCTTAAGGTTTGCTTCTTTTCTATACTGCTACATCCAGAATATTGTGATAAATTTGCCTTCTCTGTTCCTTCACTTAATTATTTCAAACCTGATCAACATTTTGGAATGGGTAGTACAACCATAGGGAGTGGCTAATAGCCCAGCTTTCTTTCAACATTATCTTGCTACTCTCTTAAGGCCTATGCTAAAATCAAAGGATTCAATAATATATGCTTATATACATGATTTAATCTCGAAACATCTGATTGAGCATATTTGGAGGGCATTGTGACACAGGAGCTCCAATTGCTTAAAAAGGGGGCTTTACTGTTGTACCAGAAAAGTTCCAAAAGGTTCCCTCCTTCACAGTACTTGGGGCATGCCTCATGCTGACACAATCTAGCCCACTAAAGTCTGTTCTGGAGGTGCCTGAATCTATGACCCTGACCCAGCTCCAGTGCTTACTGGGGGAGATTAATTGGCTGAGACCCTGGGTGCCAATCCCCACAAAAGACTTGGAGCACCTGTACACCCTGCTAAAGGACAAGGCGCCTCATGATAGTATAACTATGACAAAGAAACACCACAGGATGTTCCTTGTCTTTCAAGAGGCCTTGGACAAATACTCTCTAAGGAGGTATTCAATGAGTAAGCCTTGTCCCTCTGACCGTTTGCTGGAGCTTCCCTGATTATAGCAGTTTTAACCCAGGAGGGGAGCTGTTGGAATGGACCCACACATTTTTGGGAGGAATACTATGGGTCTACTCTCACTGATGCCATCATAAAGGGTAGGACCCAGGCCCAGAGACACTAAGGATTAGAGCGCCATACAATTGTTTTTCCCTTCCAGGTGGCAGATGTTGAATGGTTTGCTCAGGTTGATGCCAACCTTGTTCTCACCTTAGAAGGATTTATGGAGAGTATTGATTGCTACTATGGGCTGTCCAAATGGGCTCCACTTTTATAGAGACTACCCCTTAAGATACTTTTCTAGATTCTATCTGAGACCATCCCAGAAGCCATTTGTATCTTCACTGACTGGGGCAAAGCAGGCTCTGCCTACATTGCCTTTAGGGGATATACCTTCAGGGGCACTCCAGACTCCCAGGGTTCCTTACTAAGGACAATGAATGGGCAGATAGACTGGTGATAGCCCCAGAGGCACTAACCCTACATGAAGCCACTCAGTTGCATAATATGACCCATGTCAGTTGGAGAAGACTACATAATAATTCCCAATGATTCCTATAAAAGAACTAAGAAAGATAGCTCACACCTGCAAATCATGTCAACCGTATCTAAGAGTCCCCCCTCTATAGCTCCCAAGAGTTAACCCCAGAAGACTATGGCCCAATACCCTCTGGCAAACTGATGTTATTAATTTTCCAGCTTTTGGCAAACAGAAGTATGTTTTTGTCTTCATAAACACTTATTAAGGAGCCTGTTGGTCCACTGCATATATAGGAGAAAAAAACAAATATTTCTTTCAATGTTTCACTACTCTAAGATTACCCACACAGGTTAAGACTGACAATGGCCCTTGCTTTGCCAGTAATTCCATGGCAGAATTTTTCAATAAATAGCACATCAAACATACTATTTAGAATCCCTTACAACCCTCAGGGACAAGCAATTGTAGAAAGAAATCATCACTGTCTTAAATAACAACTTTTAAAGCAAAAAGGAGGAATAAACCCCCATTTACAACTAGGAATAACTTTATTCACTATTAATATTTTGAATTTTTCTAAGGGAGCAACTAAATCTAAGTTCCAAAAACATTGGGCCCATGTAAACCCCAAACACCAAGTTAAGATCAAATGGAAAGACCCTCTAATATCCCAATGGAAGGGACCAGACCCATTAATTACAATGGGAAGAAGATTTGGATGTGTCTTCCCCTAGGAGAGGAAGCAACCATCTGGTTTCCAGCCAGAAATCTAAAATTCCAGCTCATTCCCACAATTCAGGAGGATGACCAAGGACAGGTTGGCCAACAAAAAGAAAAGGAAAAAAAAAAAAAGAAAGTGAGAAAGTGACAGTAGTGGTCAAGGCTCACCTTTCGAAATAAGAGGACCAATACAATGTTACCTAGCCATGTCCAGGGGCACAGGACTCTTGAGAAGCTCTTGTGTTCTATAAAAATTACAGAAGATATACTGCTTTTTGACTGCCTTGATGCTCCTGCTGCTGATGCTGACTGCTCCAGTGACCACCCAGCAGAACTTTCATTGTCTCCAAAAGATGACGCCACTGGAGATGTCCTCAACAGCACCATGAACCAGGCAGTCCCCTAGGCCTAGTGGCCCATGCTCTTCTTCAACCTCTGTGATCTGGCTTGAGGATCTTGGAACATGGGAGAGTGAACTTCTCTTCATCAAGGACAGTCTGAGTGGGAGGTTTGTGGGGATGCCACCTGCCACATGTATTGGACCGCAATCCCTGGGCTGCTCACATGTTCCCAATAGGGCAGCCTTAGGGGACACTGACTTTTACACATACTCAGGGAACAATGGAACAGCAATGGACATATCCAAATGTGGTGGGATGGACACCTTCTACTGTACACAATGGAGGTATGAGAAAATGGGGACAGACTCCTGGATAAGACAATCTACACTCTGATGGGTTCCTTTATGGTAATAACCTTAATTTTTGTCTTTGGGCCTTGCCTTTTCAATAGGCTGGTCAGACTAATCAGAACAAAGACTCAAGAGACCCAACTGATGACCTCCCAGCATACATTGTGATAGGCTCATATCTCCTTTTTGAGTGAACCTTGACAAAAGGTGCTATTAGAGGCAAAACTCTGTGGAGATGCCAAGAGTTCCATAGTTTGAAATGAGGTGGACCATAGTCTAAAGCAAAAAGGGGGAATCTGTAGGGCACACAAGCTAGTCAAAGATGGCGCTGAAGGGAAGTCAAGAGGGCAAGACCTGAGTTGTTTACAAAAAAGATGATTGGTTGCCTAGATCGAAACAAATGAGGTCACTGCATGAACAGCTTGTGATGACTAGGTAAAGCATAAGGATGCCTAGGCGCATGATAGTCTGACCTTTAAAATCATTGGTTGGCTGTTTTTCTCATTTTGCCCTTTTTTTGTTTATTTGTTTGTTTGTTTGTTTTCCTTTAAAAGATGCCTGCCATGGAACAATATAAGTTCCTGCTTGACTAGACTCTTTGCTGCATCTGATTGTCTCTGGGAATCTTGGAGGCTGGGGAACAGGTAAGCAGCATACTTTTACCTCGGACCCAACTCTGTTTTTCATGGCTGGTCTAAGACCCCAGCAGTTACAGTCAGACATGGCTTAGGAATTAATAATGCTCAAAAATGCCTATATAAATAAATAAATGTCATGGAGGGATCTAGGAGGTAACTCTTCCCTCTCACAATAAAATACTTCTGTATTTCTTGCTTATTGTCCAAAACTCAACTTTCCAGTTCTAGTCTATGAAAATCTCCCTCTCTTTTTTTGCTTCCCTGGTAGTACAGATCCTGGGAATAGTTCAAATCACACATTCTAGGTTTTCTTAACATGGCAATTGACTGGACACTTGAGGTGATTGGGTCTGCTTTAATTATTGTTACATATGTAATGCATTCTGTAGTCATTAAAATTAGATTTTCTTGGCCAGGGTGAATGAATAAATGAATTGAATGAATATCACCAAAAAAGATCATGTTATTTGGGAATTCGACAAAGGAAGTTGAATTTGTTATTGGTTTAAGAACAAGCAAGGTATATCCTCCTCTGCATGAGTCTGGAGAGCAACAGCATCTCATGGCGAAACCTAGTTTTGAAAAATGGAGCACAAAGCCTCTAGAAAAGAAGTAAACATAATTCCTAGAAGAAGATGCTGTACCAGCAGTCAAAAACAAATCTGCTTAGAATTCTTGTCGAGAATAGTATCCACATTAAGAAAATAAAATTGCAGACAATGAGAACAAAAAGGAAAATGAAATCCATAAGGCCACCTCTTACAAACTTAAAAAATGAAGATGCTCTGACATCCTCCTTCCCCCACTCCAGCTTTGTTTCTGCACTGCTAAAATCCCACTCCCTAGGTTGAAGAACTGGCCATTATTTAGGAGAAGGTGTATTTGTTAGAATTCACTCATATTCTTCCTTAACTAGTCAACATGGTGGTGTACACCTGAAACCTCAGTACTTGGGAGGCTGAGGCAGGAGGATAATGGGTTCAAGCCAATATAGACTACAAAGCTAGTTAGTGACCCAGCTGATCTGCATGTGACCTTGTTTCAAAACCATAACCAAACTAAAATTACTATAATCTGTCCTAGTGTTATCTTAAGTCTATATGTGTTGCTATATACCAGTTGATATCTGAGTTGAAATTTGATATTGACTTTAAATATTTTATAATGTCAATAGAAAACCTGATGTAATAAAATGGTTCATATCTATTTAACATTCTTCTAAGGGAATTCTTTTCATGTAAATTAGGAATTTGTGCAAAGATTTTTCTCATCCTCTTATGCACTCTTAGAATAGATAACTCTAGATAGCCTTTAATATGGGTATGGTGTAACATGTGTTATGTGTGTGTGTTTTGTATGTGTGTATGTTTGTGTTTTGTAAGTGTATATGTGTGTTAGTGTGTGTGTGTGTATGTGTGTGTGTGTGTATGTTGTATGTGTATGTAGGCAGTTGCCAAAGGAGAACATCAAGTGCTCTGCTCTATCTCTGCCCTGTTATTTGGCTCCCAACATGACTTATAGCTGCCCATGGCCACATGAGTGAGTGCTGGAGCTTTGAAACCAGGTTTCTGTGATTGTGCAGCAAGTGCTTATCATGGTTAATAAGGATCAGGATAAACAGAAGGCCGAATAGATGTTTATTCAGGGAGAAATAACTTACAACCCAGACAGATGAACACCAGCAGGTTCCACTGGATGCTCTCCTCTCCGCTTCCTGCCAGCAAGAGAGTGTTCCCTGGCTCCTCCTCAGACCTAGTTCCACAGGTCACTTCTGACCCTGGCTCCACCCCCTATGGGCATGGTCAGTGCCACAGAAGGAGACAAAGTGAATATCCCACTACAAGTACTCTTACTCACTGAGTCATCTTCCAGCCAAGATCACTTTTGTCATCATGATTTTGGATTGGAAGGAGGAAGAACATAATGCCAGTTTTAACTTCCTGGGAGAACTCCTTTTCCTTTCCTTTATCTTTACTCCAGTCCACCAACTTTTAGGGAAGAATAAAAATAAAAAAAGAGATGTAAGAATATTAAACAATAAGGAGGATAAATGGAGGCTTCTGACATAGAATGGCACATAAGAGAAAGTAGGTGAGTAAGTAGCATTGTACTTCCCTTATCTGCGGTCTTGGGGAAATTGAGACTACAAAAACAATTCATGGAGTAGATCAGACAGTGAAATTTATGTAAATTGGATATAGTCCCCCAAAAGTTTCATGTATTGCAGACTTGGTTCCCATTGTGGATTTGTGGTGGTGATAGAGTATTCAGAGTGTTGGTACCTAGTGGAAGGCACTAAAAGGGATTAAAGTATTTCTCATGACGATCAGTTGTGGTTGTGCTTAACCAGAAATGCCTGGCTCTCTGTCTTTCTTGCACACATGCTTGCTTCTACCTTTAAGATGTCATTTGCCACCAGGACTTTAGAAAGGGTTGAACTTGATTTGAGACTTTCTGCTTCTATGGGTGTAAGAGTATGGTTTTTCTGCCCACCGCCTAGTCTTGTCCCGCCGCCACGCCAGCACCAAATAACACACAGAGACTCTGTATTTGATATTATGTCGTTGGCCAGGTGCTAGTTTCTTATTGGCTAGCTCTGTCCTAATTATTAACTCATTTCTATGTATTTCCATGTGGTCTTACCAGCGAGAGGCGGCTGGCGGTTCTAGTCTCTCCAGACTCTCCATCTTGACTCCTCCTTACTACTTCCTTTTTCCTCCTTGTCTCCTAGTCCCTCCTATCTTCCTTTCTTATTGGCCAACAGTGCTTTATTCATTAAGCCAGTATGAGAAACATATACAGAATGACCTCTCCCATCATATGGGTGTGAATAGAAGTTCTCTAGCCTGCTCCTTATATTTTCTTATGGGAATGAAGCAGAAATGAAGTTCTCAGAGCCTGCCAGTGGTAACTTTTCAATATGTCTTTAGTTCAGAGTGTAACTCTTATTAAATTCTAGCCAAATGTTATAAAAGTATAGTTAAGTTGAATGAGTCTACTGCTTCCTGGACCTCTTCTTCTACTTGCCTTTTTCTAGTCATTCTCATGAGATTCAAAGTCTACTGTGTCTTCCATTTCTAGCCATAGGCCCTCACAAAACTTGAGTAATGTGAAAACCAAATTATCAGCACCTCTCCTAGACTATGTGAATCCCACACAAATTCAAATCCTCCCAATCCCAAAGAATTAGCATTATTTTGTACATCTCTATAGTACAAAGAGTAGAAAATATCGGAACAGTTATGGTAGTTAATATACAGATTATATAACAAATACTGGATCTGAAAAAGCATCTGAGACATTTTCAACTTATCTAATGATCAGCAAATATAAAATTCTTTATATATAAAGTGTCTCATTTGGTTTTCTTTTTTACTTAAATTAGAAACAAGCTTGTTTTACATGTCAATCCCAGTTCCCTCTCCCTTCCCTCCTCCCCTGTTCCCATCAACTCCTTATACCATCTCCTTTCTGCTCCCCAGGGAGGGTGAGGCCTTCCATGGAGGATCTTCAAAGTCTGTCATATCATTTGGAGGAGGGCCTAGGCCCTCCCCCTTATGTCTAGGTTGAGAGAGTATCCTGCTATCATACACTAGGGATACATAGGCCCCATGGATTGCCTAGGCCTCCTAACTGAGATCCATGCTCAGGGGCTCTGGGTCAGTCCTATGCCAGTTTCCCAGCTATCAGACTGGGGTCCATGAGCTCCCCCAAGTCCAAGTCAGCTGTTTCTGTGGGTTTCTCCAGCCTGGTCTTGACCCTTTGCTCATCACTCCTCCCTCTCTGCAACTGGATTCCAGGAGTTCAGCTCAGTTTTTAGCTGTGGGTGTCTGCTTCTGTTTCCATCAGCTACTGGATGATGAAGGCCAAGGAGGTACAAATAATTATCTTCCCTATTTTATAGTCGAGGAATAAGAATGGGACTTTTCCTTGAGACTGGGTCAACCTAAAACTCACTATGTAGACTGGCCTCAGACTTGCAAAGATCTTTTTACTTCTGTTTCTCAAGTATGATTTCAAGTATAAGAACTTTTAAAAAAAATATGTTTGGTAGGTTGGAAAACTTGCTCACAATGGAAGTGGACTAACTTTCTAGTGAGACCTATTTAAGTCTAAAGCCAAGCTACATAGTTAACAGTTTGATATATAGTCTCCTTGTAGGATTCTATTAGAGGTTAATATGATTGTGTTCTTCAAAGAGAGAGAGAAACAATAAAGATTATTTTGCGCCTACTTAATTAACATCCCCTCCCCCTTTTCCTTGCAGAATCCTGAACCAACTGCAGAACACCACTTCTTGTACACTTCCTGTATAGGTAGAATGCCTCAATTTCTCTGTCACTCATTCTTATTTGCTATATTCACTTTCAGGGGATGATTCCCAATTTAAGAAAGTCATGCCCCTAACACTCCCAAATTTAAAACATTTATGCATTTTAATATTTTAGTTCAGTGATAATACACACTTTGCCTCTGAAACATTGGAACAAGAGAACAAGAATGAAGTTTTTATTATTTTCCTTTAGCAGGATCCAGGAATGTCATCTTTTATCATTGCTGCATTTCTCCTGTGTCTTCTGCAAGGACAGATGTTGTGTTTCAGCACTTTTCACTGGGGTTATAAGGATGTCATGTATCACATGCAGAAAGCTACAAGGTAATGTGGGATGTAACCTCTTGGGTCCTTCCAAGAGCTGAGAATCTATGCTCCTCCTTGAAATACAATTCATTCTTCATGCATTCTATTCTAAATGTGTTTCGTTCTGGGCACATACCAAATACATCAGTACTCAGTTATAGTTTAATTGGCCAGCTCTCCAAGTACCCAAAGAGAATAGGAGAGACTTTGTGGTAGCTAATTGCAATCATGTTCAGACCCCAAAGTGGGAGTTCTACTTATTCACCATTCCCTTTGTTCTCAGTTCTAAACTTATTGAAACATGACACATGTGGGTATTCATGAACCTCTAATATCAAGTTGAGTCCAGGGACAGATCATTTATTTTTCACATTTGTCAGCCTTTTAAATTCAATCCTTCCAAATTCCACAACTAGAAAAGTGGCTATATAGGGACTGAACACAACTCCTTTCCTTCTTATCCCACTACGTAAGTGGCTCTTAAAACAGATCTTCATGTGGGTCTAATTGGCAATGCACATTCAGATGCATAGTTAGTTGCCCAATCGCCCAAGCAACTGGGTTGCAATGGGTGTAGATGTATTTTTCTTAGACTTTCTGCTGGCAAATAGCTCCCAGGCTTTAACCCATGGAAAACAAGCTGTGGTTTGTTTGATGTTTTAGGTTAGGGAGTGGCTGGCAGCATTCTGTGAAAAAAGTGAGACTTTCAACACTGTAAGTCATTTGCTGACTTTATTTAACAATATATAAACCATTTAAATCAACAGAATCATATAGCTTGGCACATTACACCACTACAGATCTTTCGCAAAGGATGAAATGGCCAAATATTTACATGCATTCCGTTTTCTTTACATATTTGTATTTCTACCATTTTGAAAATTAGAATATAAACATTCTGTTTAAAAATCTGTTCTCCCCCACATACTACATATTCAAAGAGCAAACACACTTTCCCTTTAGTATGTGTACACACACACACACACACACACACACACACACACACACATATATATATATGTATATATATATATATATAATTCTAGGTGTCTCTTAGTTTCTACACTTTAAAAATCTAGGACTACCTAAATAGCCCAACCCTTTGTTTTATGTTGCACAGAAATATTATAAAATCTGCTGTCCCTATAATTACATTGCCCTTTGTCATCTCTTAAAATAGAAAAAAGGTATGCGTGGGGGGGTGTTCAAATTTCCCCCCTGTTTTATTTGCACCCTATTAACAACTGTTACTGGAGCTTTAATTATGCCCTGGTGATTGTGGAGTTGTGGCTGACTTGTGTCATTTTCCTCCCAGGGGATGCCTTATAATTACCAGCATCCATCGTGGTTGCCTGTAAGCTGATGCTTTTTTATTACCAGTTCAATAATCACTGCATCCTTGTGAACATCTGCTCTGCAATCCATGCATCGGGGGGCCCAGCGCCTGTCACTTGATGTGCCCTCACCACGGTGACCTTGGTGCCCTCTTCTTCGGTTTATATCTAATTTGTTTACTAGAGGGTTTGTCCAGAAAGTCTCCCAGGAAGGCAATTAATACACTACATTTGCAAACAAAAGGAAAATTTGCCCTTTCTCTCCTTTCTCTTTTTCCAGGTTATTGTCTTTGTCTTACATTCCATAATTTCTATTCCTAGGAGAGTGGCTCTGTTTGAGACTTTGGGAAACAAGGAGAATATCAGGGAACATCCACCTGTCTGTGTGGAAAGCAGGTAGACCCTTTGGTAGGATTATGTCTCTTGAAAATGTAACACTGTGAGCAGCAAGTTACAGTCTGGTATCTTTTATTGAATACTTTATCCATATCAAGGGAAGGACAATTCATTTGCCCAATTTTGACTTCATGTTCTTAGCCTCCTGTCTCATTTTCTTTCAGACTCTTTGTTTTCTTGGATAATTCTTCAGGCTGCAGCAGTTCTCTTTCTGAACTCTCGGTCTCTTTCTGCCATTTCCTATTGCTTGTCTTCTTACTTTGGAATGCCAAGATTAAAACAGATAAAATAACCCACCTTGGGCACAGCTGCTTGTCCTCCTGACAGTGCCACTGAGTCACTCCTTGTCAGTTGTAAAGTTAATGTGCACAGTTTACTAATCTTTATTAGGTCTAATATTTTATTTTTTCAAAAGTAAACACTAAAGCATTGGTTTCAGCTATTTTCTAAGCATGATTCCAGGCTCTGCTGCTGGTGTGTAGGCATTTGTTGAACCTCCTGAGCTTCAGCAGTTCCTAAAATCTTAAAATTAAGAACTAAGCTAAGTCAATTGGGCAGCAGTGCCAAAGAGAAGGAATCGTATCTATTTTGCTCTTGCCACTGACTGAAGAGAACAGTGCAAAAGAAACTGAACTTTGTTCTATATAGCCAAAGGACCAAGTACTGTACCCAGTACATAGTATACTCTGACTTCCAGATGCCAGATGGCTGTACTAAGGGGAGGAATTCTAGTTCAGAATATAGATTTTCTATTGATATATATAACCACTTTTACCTAGCCTGAGATGAAACACTTAAACACAGACACAGAGAGATGCAAAGTGACAGATATAGAGACAGACAGACACATACAGAGAGAGAAAAAGAGAGAGTGCGCACTTGCCAAGACTATCATTAAAGTCTAGACTGTAAGATCCTCTACAAAGAGTGTTAAATATCTACAGGAGAAATAGGAGAAAACTTTGCACATCGGGCAGCAGGGACCCAAAGAACAAATGCTTGATAGGCTGCTCTACTTTCTTTCAAAGATTTCCAAACTTCTAATCAAGGGGATTTTGGATCTGCTGCTGTAGCTGATACCCACATTTACCATGGAGTAAGAAAGCCATCAGAATCTTGTAGCCTACACTGTAACTTGCCAAACTTGTTCCATGACAAAAATCTAAGAAGTAACTAATGGGGATGTAGGATGATATCAATACCAAGGTGATAATACAAGTCTGGGGAATTCGCTTGGAGGACCTAGGAAGGGAACCATAGAAGATGAGCACAGAGGGAAAAGGGAAGGCAAACACATGAAAAAGAAGGCTGCCAAGGAGGGAGTAATACCATAGCCAGTAAAACCTTAGTTGGAAAATTAGTTCAACACAGATGAAATGAAAATAATAGTAGATTACAGACAATACTTTTAAAACTTATGGCCAGGATTCAAAAAGAATTTTAACCAACTTATTGAAAGAAATCATAAAAGTCAAAATTGAAGATAACTGTTATGAAAATTAAACATCCAAAAATGAAAAAATGCACAAAATAATTGAAATTTAAAATCTCACACATTAAACTTTAAACTAAATGCAATTTAAATGGGAAGAAAAAATCTAAAAAATTCCCTTTTCATGTATCACTAAAAGGAAAAGGTATTAAATAACAAGAAGTCATAGCTCCCAGATAGGGAAGTTCGCCACTGAGGCTCTTGTGTATGACTAGTACAAATTCCAGTAATGTTCTGGAAACATGACAAAGAAGTAAAATTGTTAAAGGCCACTCACACTTTCAAATGTGACTCTATTGCCAAAGGACTATAAATTATCCAAAGGAATCTGGCTTTTGAATCTTACTGTGTGGTAGGCTCCTTATTTTTATAACCCTTAATATTTTTAGTTGTACTTTGTCTCCCATAATAGAATATTAACACCTTGGTAAATGGCTATTTTCACCCATATTAAGGTCTGGGGACTTTTCAGGACAAGCAGCAGCTGACTTGCTGCTCCAGAATGTGGGAGAAGAGAAAAAGGATGGAGCAAGGGGGTGGGGGGGTGAGACATGAATTTCTATTCTGGGGGCTGTGAATGCATTGCACTGATGACAGGCTTACACTGATAAAGTTGGGATCCCACATGCTCACCTTGAGTTCACCACATTCCCAGAGCTGTGATCCAATGTGCTCTGCTGCTGCTGTTGCCTGTGCTTCCTTGTCAATCATTAACCATTCTTGAACCCTGAGTCATTTTTGGTCTCCTTCCTTTGTTCTCCCACGTTCGGCTTTGCCCTCCTCTCCAAGACTGCTTGAAGTCCATGGCGATCCTCAGGACACCTTTTTCACAGTGAGCTCACAGGGATGCTGCCACCTGATTTATCAATCCTGATGCAAGAGAGGATAAACATCCTCGGGTAATGCAAGGTAATAGAATGGAAGCCTCACGTGATTCAAATCCAGATGCTGCCAGAAGTATACCTACTGAGGGGTCTGCTGTGAAATCTCACAGAGGGAATAATAGGAGTAGCTGGATCCTGAATTCTGCTCACCACTGTGCTCTTCAGGAACTGCATTCAAGAGAAGCTTCCCATGTTGTGTGATATTCAGTTAAGATACCCTCAACTGAGGAGGAAGGGCATAAGTCATGGGGCCTAGTTCAAAATGAAAGATAAGATTCCTGGATGAAAAATTACTAGAATTCCAATAAGGTAGAACCAGCACAGGTGGTGGGCCAGTGAGAGTAGCTACAGATGTACCAGCTAACATGAGTCACAAGATCAGTCACTGATGAAGGGATTTCCTACAAGAGAAGCACACAGAGGACTCAGAAAAGAAAACCTTAAAGTGTGGTTTTTGCAACATCCCAAAGCATGTCACTTATTGTGGTGTGAGTAGGAAAAGAGAAAATATTTAAAGGGCCTGCATTTATTTTATTAGATCTGTGGATCATGGATGAATCTAGAGCCAATGAGGCAAGAAATTGATACCTTGGCATGAGGAGCAAAGGTCAATGGAGTGGAATTAACCTACCATCTCACATAGAATTTAAACTCTGAGTTTATGTCATTAATAGTTATTTTTCTATTTATATTTTCCATTCAAAACTTAATTTCTCTTGATAAGTCTTCAGAATACTACTTAGGCTCCAACACATAGTTCTCATGGCAAGAAGAAATACAGCCTCAAGCTCAAGTGTCTAATTATTTAATTGATTCAATAAGCATCTTCTAACTGTGAAGCTCTGTCAGTTTAATAGCTTACAAACCCTTCTAACAGCTAACAGTATGTGTGTATGTTGAACTCTCCCCCTTCATTTTTCCATTCCAAAACAATAACAAAAAAAAATCATTGAGTCATTCATTCTGTAGTTGTGAGTTGACTGAAAACATTTCACTAAAACAGAGGATTAAGATGCATGTGACAGACAAATCCATTCTCTCTGTTCCTGCTATAAGCAGATCTTTGGCTTCTGGCTCTACTACCTTAGTGGCGAGTGATTGAAACTGACTGACAAATGTGACAATGAAAATCCTAGTGCATTAAACTGGGGATGTATGCTTTTATAAACGCAACATGTAGACTAAGAGAAGAGATTCACCATGGGTTAATACACTGAGTCTAAAAGGATACTGCCCTAACTAGGGAGCATAGTGGTCAGCTTCTCTGTGGTGTTTGAGATGTAAAATCCATAGGAAAGAGGCTGTCATCAAAGGCTCAGATGCCCTACCGAGAGCATGAACTCTCAAGGCACATGGATGATTTATCCACCACAGAACTTCTGACCAAGGAGTATACCTTATGCTGCACTATTTACAATGATAATGAAGGACAAGGGATGGCACACAGATAAGGCAACCTCTGTACTCTTTCTGCTTCATTTTTAATCCCTGGAACCCGGGCACACCAGAAACACCTTGCAGTGTGGACCCGAAACACCATGAGCACAGAGAAGTGGTGCTTGTTTTGCCTCCTTAGTGTGTTCCCTCACACTGGAATCGTGCCATTGAAGAGTGCTACACAAATCCCTCTATTTATTACAACTCAAGATGATACATCCATGAAGATAGAGATTTCAATATTGGTTTTGCTACTGTATTTCTCAAAAATTTTAGTAATTCAGAATATTCTTTATAGACTCCTAGAGCTGGGAAGATTGCTCAGATAATAAAGCGTTTGTCATGCAAGTCTACAGACCTGAGTTCAGATCCCCAGAAACCATGTGAAAAGTTAGTCAGGGCCTTGGGGAGCAGAAATAGACAGATCTCTACAGTTTGCTTGCCAGACAGTCTAGCCTGGGGGGGGGTGATCTCCAGATTCGGTAAGAGAGACCCTATCTCAAAAACTAAAGATCAAACAAGGAGAAACCTACATTGACCTCTGGCTGTAACACCCACACAGGTTCACCTGCAACTCATACACTTGTGTATGCACACATTAAACTACTTTGTTTCCATAGTGAGAGCATGGGATGTCCTACCAGTCCTTGTACTTCCCTTTGAAATATACTCCTTATCTCTGTACTATTCATTTCACTGCTTCAACAAGTACCTTACAAAGACAACATAAAGAAGGCTTTGTTTCAGCTCACAGTTCAAGGATGTAGTCCATCTCTAATGAGAAGTCATTGCAGCAGGTGATTGATATAGTTGCTCACATTTGGAAACCTGTAGTCAAGAAGCAGACAGACATAAATCCTTGTGGCCAGCTTCTTTTCCTTTTATATACAAGCTGGTACACCATGGAATGATGCTGCCCACACTCAGAGTGTATTGTCTCACCTGATATTACACAATCAGCAAATCTTTCACAGACATGCACAGAGATTCATTTCCACAGTGATTGTAAGCCCTATCAAGCTGACAATCAATATTAGCTATAGCAATCTCCAACTTCTCACTATCCATATGGTGACATTATGAGTCCTTCCTGTAAAAATGATTGTTTAGCCAAAGAGCAATCATACTCTCGTGAGATATTCAAATCTATAACTGGGTGACATATTTAGTCTATAAACATGGTAGAAACTATTATATATAAAAGTTAACAATGAGTCTGTGTCATGGTGCCTTGTGACCACTCAAACACTCAGCACGTTTTTTTTTTTTTTTAATTCTCAATATCAGAGAATTGCACACTCATACATTTTCTCAATAAAATCACTTCATCTTAAAGATCTAGTACACAAGCGTTGTATAATATAATTCAACATAATTATAAACACCTACATCATTGAATATCTTAGTTGACTAAAAAATCACATTTTAAAGAGTCAAACTTACTCTGAAGGACTATCCGAAGAATGATTGACATTATTCAAAGGAAAATAAAGTAAAAACCTTACTACATACTGGTATTGGTGTTTACGCTTTAAGGTATTCAAACCTCATTGTACTAAAGACTCTTATTTTGAAATGAGGACTGGTCCAAGGCATCATTCTGACAATTTTAGGAGGAACTCCAGAATGAGCGCAAGGGCAGTCAGGTACTCATCTTAATCCTGCACCCATCTGTACACACTCTGAGTATACTAGAGACATCAACATTTTTAGATCCCAAGAAGCCAGTGGTTATCACCTAATTATCTGTTTTGTTCATTGAGTACAGCCTGTATCTGAATATGCCAAGTTTATCTGCTATTGGTTTAATGTATAAAATTTTCTCATTAAAAATATGAATTCTGAGCTGTGCTAGGAATATAGTTCCATGGTAGAGTGCTTGCCTAGAATCCTAGAATGTGTTAAGTCCAGGGTTCAAGTTCTAAAATGAGAGAAAGAAAGAAAGAAAGAAAGAAAGAAAGAAAGAAAGAAAGAAAGGGAAAGGAGAAAAGGAGAGAGAGAGAGAGAGAGAGAGAGAGAGAGAGAGAGAGAGAGAGAGAGAGAGAAGACACCAATGGTTAATGGCAGGTTTCACCTAGGAGACCTGGGAGGTGGAGAAGAAAGGTATTTATTTCTCCCATTCTCATTATTTTACTTCAGCTCATGAATAAGGAGATGAGTTTGTGGTCTTCTTTCCAAATCAATGAAAGGGTTTTCAAGTTAGAAGGGTAATTTAAATTTACTGTCCATATATCCATGTCATTTCTGCCCTCCTCTAAACCTGATATAGATGATTATTTTGGAATGCTTCAAGCTTAAAGCCTCTGTCTGCATGATGAATATGCAGGTCTTCATATCAAATACCCAGATTAATGATAATGTGATCATTTGTCAATGTTAAGTTATCAACATTCACAGAAGGCCAAGGAAGCTACTCCCCACCCACAACTCCAATCAGAGCTAGCTAGGTCTCCACCCACAAGGAAAACATTAGCCCTTTAACACAGCATGTCACATCACTGGCTGACAGACTCAAAACAATAAGACAAATAGTGTGTGAGCTTGTGCTTAAGAATGACTATGAAGACAACTCCTGTGTTTCTAGGTTTCGAGGGCAGTGCTCATAGGCAGCAGGTTAACTAATAAAACATTACTTTTAAAACTCTAAAAATATTAAGATCACTTTAAAAATGAGTTTTTTCAAAGAATGTACTTTGGAGCTATAGCTATTAAAACAAAAGACAGAGTCTACCCCTTCTCATCTCTGGATATAAGCTAGAAAACATAACACTCTAGTAATTGGACCAGTATGAGAATGAAACTGCTTTAAAAAAAATGTTTCCTTGATAGAGAATATAATCTTATCAGGTGGTCATTGATCATTCACAAATAATCTTCATCTTTATCATAGTAAATAACATTTGAAATTGAAACTCAAATTTTATTATTTCATTAAAGGCCTCTGAAATATGTAACAACAATATATTAGTGTTAATCACATGCTTGAAGGCAAGTTGTTCAGGTTCACCATACATAGCTATAGGCAAGTCACTAGCTTTACTTTCCTTGTCTACAGAGTGGTTTGAATAACACTGAACCTGTGAAGTTACTACAAGTTGTATATAAACATGGTGTAAATTGCTTAGGAGAGTGTGTAAGACTTGCAGACTTCCTGGGTTGTCATAATTCTGAATAGCCCATGTCAGAAACTGAAAGATTACATACATCACTGACACTAAAGATTATTTAAAGTTGAATTTCAATTGTCTTTGATAAAAAGGCGTTTTTAGCACATCTTATTTAGTCTTGTGAACACATTATTATTCAAATTATACCATCCAGTCATAAATACATGCTTACTATTGAAATATGCATATAAATGTGAATAGAATGAATCCTTCGTTTATGAATTGTGGGAGAGAAGAAGGCTATTGAGTAAATATCATTTAGGAAAGCTCACATATTTTTTAATTTTACATTACTTTTCATGCATTTTCTACACTAAAAAAAATAGCTTCATTCGCAAGGAATTCATTGAAAAACTGAGTTGAGAGAGAGATTTAAGAATACTCAGTCCTACATGAGATGCCTTCATCAAACCCACTCCTCGGGGCTCAGGATGCTGTGTAAAAGAGGATGCAGAAAGAGTGTTTGAGCCAGAAGGAATGGATGACTCCAAGGAAACACTGTCTTCCAGAACAGCAGGACTGAGGCACATTGAATTCACAGAGACCTTGGCAGTATGCACAGGGCTGCACAGTTGAAAGCCAGACAAGTTCCCAGTGCTAAGAGGAGGGAGTGGACATGGGTCTCCTACCTGTAATCAGGACGCTATCTGCAACCCTATCTGCTTGCAAAGAAAAAAGTAGCTTTCTCTAACAGAATCTCACTGGTATATTAACTGCCCTTAAAGGGAGGCCCAATGACTAACACAAAACAAAACCAGTGGATTCCCTGAAACGTTTTACTTTATCTTGCTTTCCTTGGGTATTTTTTGTCACATTGGTCTTTTGCTTAAATATTATGTTATCCAATTTTGTGGGTTTAAGTCTCTCTCTGTGTTTGTGTGTGTGTGTGTGTGTGTGTGTGTGTGTGTGTGTGTGTGTGTGTGTGTGTGTGGCGCGCACGCGCAGCCCACCTGCAGCGTGTGTGAGAGAGAGATGGAGACAGAGACAGAGGGAACAGAGAGTTTTGTGTTTTTCTTTTCCTTTGGATTTTTTGTTTATTTGTTTGGGGTTTTTGTTTGTTTCCTTATTTGCCTTTTGTTGTCTAAACTGAGAGAGAGAGAGAGAGAGAGAGAGAGAGAGAGAGAGAGCTTAGATTGGAGAGTGGGCAGGTAGGGAGGATCTCGTAGCAGTTGAGAATCCTGATCACAAAATGTTGTATGAAAATTTTTTCAATTAAAACAAGGGAAGCTAGTTTTTGAATTAACGTTAAAAGATCATAGCAATGTCACTTAGATCAGGGCAACCACCTATTTGTTTACCTGCTTTCTTCCTCATCCATGTCTTTATCAGAAGCCTTTGCAGACCATCAGAATGTTTGTAATGAACAGTACTGAAACACTAATACACATTTAAGGTGTCTAGAATACAACTTGCCTGGTTCTCATTCAGTCTCTGTTTCTACAAATCAGAGAAATTATCTGTGTACTAGCCTTTCTCAGTCATCTGTACCTTCCAACAAAAACATTGTTAATAAAGTAAAGAAATCAGGCTTCCAAGGGCATTGGAGTGTGGGTTCAAATCCCAAATCACTACTTACTACCTTCTTACCCATAAACAAAACACTCCGTACCCTACTCTATAGCTGTCTCATGTAAGAATGACATCAGAAAGTTAATACTTATATCAAGGGTTGTTATAAGCACTGTATCCAACTGGCACCTTCATGGGTACCACATTGTAACTACAAGTGGTCATTCATTTTAGCTGAATGTATTTTGGGGACACAGCAAAACAGTCATTAGTGTTTTCTCTTTTACATAATTAATGTCTCTAAAGTGGTATATTTTTAAAAAATTCTACTTAAAATATAGTCTTAAGGGTTTGAAATTTACTAATGACTATGATTTCTCAAGTAATGCTCACACAACATTGACTATCAATAGAGTAATTCTACATGGATATTTGTTTTGCTTTGTTGTATATAAGTAATCAGTGCTATTTCTTAGGATTCATTAACATATCGAATGCATGATGTTTAATTTGGTAAGAGAAAATGATATGCTTATTATAGCTTAGTCTTTGTCCTATGCAATTAACTGTTAGCCATGGGAACACCATTAGCAGTCCTAATTGAGGAGGATGGACAGATTAATAAAATAGTGATATTTGCTATCTAGCAAGTTGCCCATCAGTTCTGCAATTACTTCCTTTAGAAGTACATCATGAATATAGAAATTGTAAATGACCACCTGAGTGCTGCCCAAACAAATTCTGTTAATTTTTCAAGTTTTTAAAAGTCTTTGTAACCATAAAGAAATATTTGAAACATCTTTACAAGATCTAAGATGTAATTTTCAAACTAGACACCTGGGTAAAGTCTAAGGGTCCAGAATTTGTGTGAGACTTTTTAAATCTGTACAATGTTAGGATCACCACTGCATGGCAGCCATGAAAGTTCCCATTGAGTGTCATTCAGACTGGGCTAAGGGTTCTTACTATCCTCAGAAGGCTTGTGAAGTACCATCACACACAATCTCTTTGGTATCAGGATGCAAACATTGCCTTTTCCCTTTCATCCTAGCACAAGCCAGCACTCTGATGGGGGATGTCCTTCTGAATATATATTTTGCTTATTGGTGGACGAATAAACATTGATTGGCCAATAGTCAGGCAGAAAATATAGGTGGGGCTACCAGACCAGAAGAATACTGTGGAGAGGAGGCAAAGAGAGGCCTGGAGGAGGACAGCATGTAGCCACTGAAAGAGTAGCATGCTGGAGCCTTCTCTGGTAAGATATAGCCATGTAGAAACACAAAGATTAATAATTAATAGTTATGGATTAATAAGAGAGAGCTATCCAGTAAAAAGTCTGAGCCATCAGCCAAACCATTTATAAATAATATAAACACCAGTGTGTTTATTTGGGGCTAAATGGCTGTGGGGCCAGGCAGGACATCACCTCTGACCACAAAAGGTGCCCATAAGTGGAGCAAGAACTTCCCCATAAAACCTGACAAAAGCTTCAAAGGGGATTCTAAACACAAAAGAACATAGACAAGCATGGCTTCTTGGTAGCAGCATTTTCTCGGGTGAGTTCTGTTTGCCAGAGAAAAGCAGAGGCTCATGGCTCCTTTAAGAGGGGCTTCCTGACTCAGCATTAGCAGGGCTCTTTTAAGAGGCTCTGCTACCAAACAATTAAGTGTTGTTTGTGAGGAGCCAACAGCATACTTCTTGGTGGTGACATGAACCTAGAAGCTCCTCCTTAGAGCTTTTGCAAATAAGCATGGTTCCCACCAGTACTCAACCATGAAGCTACTCTCAGAAAGCCAAGGGATATTGTGGGGACAACTACCACTTTAATTTTAGCCATGCGGTTTAAAAGATTCATGTGGTCAGAAAAAGATAGGTATGTACAGAAAAGACTGATTCAGGTGAAGAAAAACCTCTAGTGGTTTACAGTGTGCTTAAAAATTTACGTAGGCTTGGGAGAGAAAAGAGAAAAGGTAAATTCCTTAAAAAAGAAATAGAGTAGCTGGGTGTGTTGACACATGACTTTAATCACAGAACTCCAGAGGCAGAGGCAGATAGATCTCTGAGGTTTGAAGGCCAGAAGTGAGACCAAGGCACCAAGCAAGATCAAGGGCAGCCAAAGTTATACATTGAAACCCTGTCTCAAAAAATAAAAAATAAAAATAAAAAATAAAAGCAAAAGAATAGTAATTTTAAAAAGCCACATAAATGGCATGACCTGCTTCTCCTTATGGACCTGATGTTTCTCAGATTATAAGAGGGTATTACAGAAGACCTATACTCTACAGATGACCTACCCTCTACAGAGGACCTACACTCTACAGAGGGCATACATTTCTCAATAATGCCAACTTTATATTTAAGTACAAAATTCTCAAGTAACATATGCCATGTGGTCCTTCCTTACAAAAAAATAAAATAAACAAAACTCATTAGTAAAGAAACTCTTATTTCAACAGAAAAACAGGAAGAATTTTTAAAGAGAAGCAATGTCTAAAATTAAAAACCACAATATCACACACAAATAGCAACATTATTTCACATTACTGTTTCTTTCATCTCCCTAAAAAAATAATGGTGATAAGATAGGTCTGAGACAGCATGATAGAACCTATCCTTAACACAAGCATGAGAGCCTAAACACACACACACACACACACACACACACACACACACACACCACCTAACATTATAACTTCTTATTGTAGGAGTCAGAGAGGTCAAAGATATAAAAAGGAAAAGGAAAACAAACAAACAGATTGGCCTAAGCAGAGACTCACAGAGACTGAAATGACAACCAGGGAGCCTGAATGGGTCTGACCTAGATCCTCTGCATATATGTTATGTTGTATATTGCTTGGTGTACTTGTGGGACTCGTAACAGTGGGAGCAGGGCCTGTCTTTAACTCCTTTGTATGCTTTTGGGACCCTTATCTTCCTACTGGGTTGCCTTGTTCAGTCTTAAAACATGGGGAGGCACCTAGCCTTACTCTACTTTATATACCTTGTTTGCTTGATATCCCTTGGAGGCCTGCCCTTTTCTGAAGGAAAACAGAGGACAGACAAGATAGAGGCAGAAGATTAGGAGCAGAGTAGGGAGGGAAAACTGCCGTCAGGATGTAATATATGAGAGAAGAATCACTCTTAAAAACGAAAGCTATAACTTCTGTCCATTTACAATGCATGAAATAAAGCTTCAAATAAACTGGTAATTTTCTTGATTTTTATGAGCAGATGTTCAAAACATGACAGTCTCCTCAGAAGCTAGAGCATATTTAGATCTATAAAAGAACTTCTAATTTCTTTAATTCAATCCATTATTTTTCTTTGTTGCAGTATTATTTTAAAAGAATACCATATATTTTCCCAAATGAGAATAAAATGATGTAGCTAATCCCTAACATTCTCACATACTCTTCACCCCAAAGCCATTGCCATTTACAATGGACTTTTGTTTGAATTTCATGTACACAATGTCATGTTTGTCAGAGGTGACTGAGCAAACTATTCCTGAGTCCCAAGGCTAGCTATGGACAAATGTATTAAAAGGTTTTATGTTTGAATTTATAAGAAATTGTCAATCCTTTCTACTCTCAAGGGTTCCCTTTTCCAAGATGCCAGGCTGAAACCCATTTCAAAGCCACATCTTTATCAAATATCCTCTGTGAATGACTGACTCAAGGCAGCTGTCAAAAAAAAAAAAAAAAAAAAAAAAGGGAGCCTGTCCTAGCATTAGCTTCACTTTCACCTGAGTTCTTAGCTGCATCATCAAATACTCACTGTAAGGGATGTATCAACATAAGAGAAGCTAACAACACCGTTCCCCACACTACTCCCGTTGTTCATAGACTTGTTTATGAATCTTGCTCATCAACGTGGACCATACCAGTTGTGAAGTCTGGTCACACAAGACACCCACTGTGCTGGCCACATATAGTTCTTTCACAAGACGGCACAGTTTTCTCTGCCACCATGCAAACATGCCCTACCTTAATTATGTCCCTCTGATTCTATTCACTGTGTCCACAGGCTACTGAAGGTTGGTCACAGCTCGGTGCTATGCTGATTGACAAGCAGATTGTGGAAAATCAATGTTCTCATAGTCAAAATGCTTCATTATTCAGCCTCTGTCTCTAACCTCTAACTGTGTGTTGTCACTTCCACCAATGTGGTTCCTGCTTCAGAAAGTAGCCCAGCCATTGCAAGTAGCTTTGTTCTCCTTCGGTTTGTGCCTTGCCCACGTCAGTACTTATTATGAAGGCTTTCATCACAAAATAAACTCTCCCTTCCTTCTTGAGTCTCCCCACTCTTTATCAAACGTGTGTTTTTACTTTTAGAAGATTTACAAGAATTAGAAACTAACCAAAGTATGAAACTCTTGAAGTCATTGGATGCATGTAAATCTTTTATGATTCCATAACAGATATTCATTATTTATTAATGGTTTTTCTGTATATGACTACTTAGGATGTTTGTCCTTTCTTTGTATCTACCTCCCATCATCTCCAATTTCTTTACTGTGCTTGATGTTCCAGCTTCTGTGGACCATACTAAACTAGCTTTCATTCATGCTATGCTGAAGGTCAGTGAGACCTTAAAGAGAGAGGTACTAGACTATTCAATATCCTGGCTCCCACTGTACAAGGGTGCAGGAGGCAGGGGCTGTATTTCTTTCCCAGTGACAGCAGTTAGTTGCTGGTCCTTTTTCTTCCATGATACTATTAACACATTTTCTTCAGTGTCTGGACGACATTCCATCTTTCTGCCCTCATTAGGCTGAACGGCAGATCTCTGAAGCCCCAGACCATTGCTAATATCCCTATACCTCAAGATCTCCTGTTTCTTTCCCTTAATTATGCTTTCCGTCATTGAGATGGCCTCTTTGTTAAACACCCTTCCAACATATCATTATAAAGTGCCATCTCTTTCTTGAAGAGACTTGGGTAATACCATGAGGAGAAGAATATGTCTTGTGACATCTAACCAAAATTTACCAATTTCCTCCTATTTATAAGGATAATTCTCAAAAATTTTAGTCCTGGGACTATGTTAAAACACAAAAATCAATCCAATAGTAATACCAAAATCTGGTCATATGTGTGTTATGACTAACACCATTCACTATGTTAGAAATCAAAACAGAATTTGTTTAAAATAAATACCTATAGATTTATTTAAATTACACAAATAAAACTATAACCAAATGTATTGGCAAAGCAAATTAAAGTCTATCACTGCTGAAAACAGAGGTAGAGATTTAAACCTAATTAATCTTACCTTGGAGGTAGAACTCTTTTATGATATGCTGCCAACCAGTTAAAAATTTGGTAAACATAAGAGATAAATGAGCATGAACAAATATGGCTTTCTAAAATGTTCATTAATAATTACAAATATCCTACTGAATGCAGATACACTTTAAAACTCTTTTTAGTCATTGACAAGAGTCACTATGATGGCTTCATAAGATAATACACTAAAATTCCTAGGACAGTGGTAGGCTCTTAGAAAATATTAATTGAAAATACATGTTTTTTCCCAACTATTGTCTTTCTTCAGCCTAGTAAATAACACACACACACACACACACACAAATTCCATGGTACAGGCAAGAATATAAACTTTGAATAATTCCCAAAGTTCCCAAGAAATGTGTAATAATTTTAGCAACAACTTGAAGTATTATGGAGAAGAATCTGGCATGCAGTAGAAGTTACCTCGGATTTGATGCCAAACCTCAGGATTATGCTTATGTGGCTGTGCAATGAATCATGAAAATTCAATTTGTAAAGACCCCTGAGGTCTTAGAAGTTGGATGATTCCAGTATCACATAGTCTAGGTGTCTTTGGATAGTTATCCTTTTTATTAATTAGTATTGCAAGGTATGGAGTATTTTCTTCTATAAATAGATGTCATTTCTGACATGTAGATGCTGCTACTGACACAAACATTCTTTCAACTCTTTCCTGAAGAGCAGTTAAAAAAAAAAAAAAAGTTTCTCTGAATTGACTGTTTTTCTGTTTGTACCTCTCAATGAACCCATCTCCACTGCCCTTAGGCAGACTTTTTTAAAAAAAGAAATTCTTGACACAATTAAATCAAAACATGCCACACAAGTGATCAAGAAAACAAACAGTAAAACAAACATCAACCCTTTCTCAAAATGAACATCACCTTTCATAGCAAACTTCCTTCTCTTAACATTGAGATTCCTGAAGCATATGGCCCACTACAGTGATAGATCCTGGCCATGAAATGAAAATGCTAAGAACCTTTGAAATGGAAACTGGCTCCTACAGGGTTATCTCCAGTTTCACATGGAATTTGCATCTGAGACCCTAGACTTTAAGCCCATAACAAGCAGAGTTGTTTTCCCATTCTAGTGGACCATTTCAGAGTCAAGTTTACTTCAAATATTAAGAATTGGTTCACAATTTACAAATCAATAATTAAAAAGTTTATGTCATAATTCAAAAAGGTAACTGGAAATAATTATAAACCAAGAGCACAGAGGAGAGGGGGAATGCTGTGCTGTCTAAAGTGATGCACGGGGTCTTAACTAGAGGTTCTTGTGTTATGCATGGGCCAGGATCAAACCCAAAGCCCTCTGCACCAGAGTACACAGCACACAGAAAATTCATTTTAAAGGCAATGGTGGAAGGCTTACTGTGAGAAATTAGAAAGTTGTAAGAGCTCTTAGAAGGCCAATGCATACAAATGTTGTGTACAAATGTTGTGATCAGCAAATTAGAACAGAAAGAAAGATCCTACAGAAATAAATGCAAATGTTGATGCTGGTCTATAGCCTGTGGATTCTGAACACCTGTAAACATGGAGAGTTCAAAACAATTAGTATATAATTGCAAATGTGTACAGAAAATCATAAAAAAAACACAGTTGATGATAGACAGTTGCTTAATAGGTAAGAGACAACATATAATTCCAAAGGGGAAGACAGAGGATCATAGTGAGGCTCAGAAACAAGGCACAGCCACGTTTATTGTAGCTCCTGTAGGCAGTTCTCACATAGCCCTTCTTAAGAGGTCAACCCACTGTATGTGAATATTATACCTTTCAATCATAATGTGCTTTAGCAATGACACTGTAACACAACTGCCTAAGATCCGTATATGGTCCATATTTCTACTGTAATATGCACAATTATTTAGTCTCTCTGTTTATCATGAACTATTTTATTTGATGACACTTGATGTCTTTTGCAAACATCATTTCTGAAAGTAATGACATGATTCAAAGATGGAATTTCTCATATGCCATTAAGGTTTTATGGGATTGGGTATTATTTGTTCTTGCTGCTGTTTGTTTGTGTTAGTATCACTCTCAGGCTTTTTGTAGAGTAAATACTTAATGAGTTCTCAGAGTGCCTGCACTTCAAGGTTTCATGATTTCTGACCGTGTTATACTTTAACTCTCGGTGAAGCATCAAGCCAGGCAAAAAAGGATTAATATTAGACTGCCCTGTTTTGCTTACTGACAGTTTGATGAATTCACTGGGAAGTTTAGATCACTAATTAGCCTACTTTTATTTTGTTTATTTACCTTATTAATCTTGTTTTTATTTTCATTTCCTCCCCATATAAATTAACATTAGTTCTGACTGTGTAGACATTGGCACTTGGTCTGCATACTGTCTAACTTGCCTTAGCTGTGGATGCTTCTTAGGTTTCTTGTTTGCTCAACAACAACAACAAGAGGGAAATGTTCATCCAGGCCAGATCATATGATGCTCATCCAGGGTATTGAATGCTGTCATGTGTTTGTATATTTGTTCATTTATGTTTAATGAGCACCTATATAGAGAAACACAAGAAAGTCATTATTCTCCTACATGCTTCTAAAATCGTTTGTCAGGTTCTCAATTAATGAGTATGAGCCAAAGGGGTGAAAGGCCAGCTCAGAACTCTTTAGCGCGTCCTGCCATTTTTATGTGCAAAGCATCAAATGGATGGCTGTGGCTTCACGAAATCCTAGTTTCTGAGGTGATTGCTCTGAAAGGAGCTTGAGTGACCCTTCAAACTCTAGTTTCTTTAAACCAGAGTTTTATTCTCCAGCGTACAAAGTAAATCCAGCTCCAGATATGCTTTTCTCATTAACAAAAACTCTGAGGGTGGCTTCACAGGGATTTTTATGCATTGTTCTACATTCTTTGTTTGATTTATAAACTGCTGAGGGGAAATGGGGTTGTAAACCTAATCCAGGTTTATGATATAAAAGGGCAGCCCATTTTAGAAACACCTTGTGGTCTTACAAATAGAGTTAACTTTAAGCAATTTATTTAGTTAAATAACTGACTCAACTATGTATTAAATTGCTGCCAGTTGGAAATAATGGAGCTTGGCAGTTTTACTGTCAAATATAGAGGGTATAGGAAAATATGTGGAGACAGGAGAGTTGCAAAGGAGCAGGCTGCTGCAGCATTTAGTGATGGAAAAACCAAGTAATTCACCTTGACTGCGCTCAAAGGGAAAACAATTGAGAAGCAACTTTCCACTATTAAACAGTTAATTATAGTCTGTTTATGTGTATAAGGCTTGATTGTTAATTGCTTACACTAAATTCTATAAAAACAAGTACCTGTTGCCTGGCTTCCTGGGTGCTTAAGAGATTAATATGGGTGGTCTGTGTTCTAGGGTGTAAACTGATTGACATAATTATGAAGTCTGGATTTTAGAAAGGAGGTTTTACAGGATGTCTTGAGCAAAAGATAAACTCCAATGTGAACGTACATTAGTGGGAATGGTGTGAACCCAAAATTTCTGCTATATCATGGCTTATGGAAGAGATTTTCCTAGTCCCATTCCTACCTTCAAGAAAAGAAAGAAAAGAACGTAAGACACATAGTATAACATGTAAGATTATAAGGATTTTTTTTAGTATATAGTCTTTGTGGACAGTTATATAAGGAAAGAACACTTGGGGAAAGAAATTAAGGAATGTAAAATTAATTAAGCAAGAAGAAAGTTGAGGAATAATAGAGAATTTTCTTCAACCTAACAGAAATATTAATAGTAAATAGCAATCCCACTGGCATATAGTATAACTGCAAAAGTTACAGTAGAACTAGCCAGGAGAGAACTAATACCTGGGCCCAAGAGATGGCTCAGGTAAGAGTACTTGCTGTTCTTGTAAAAGATTTGAGTTGGGTTCCCAGCACTTGTATTGGATGCCTTATAACCAACTCTTAACCCCATCTCTAGACAATCCAAAGCCTTTTTCTGTCCTTCATGGATACCCACACTCACATGTACATATGCACTCACAGTTACACACACACATACACATAATTTTAAAATATAATAAATCTGTTATAAAGAAAACTTAGACTTATCAAAATGGAAAATTCAGCAAGCTAATATCACAATTTGTGGTTGTTTAGATTATGATAATTAACTACAACATTTACTCAGCTGTAGGTTTATAATTAGGCAGGAAGGAAGGCAATGTGACTAAATATAAATCAAGCGTCTTGTCAGCTTTTTTTCTTTATATTTAGGGAAAATTGGCTAAAGGTCTCTAACATATGCCTCTTAAAAGTTCTATGCCCTCCACATTTCCTAAGGCTGACCCAAGATAGAAGGTGATTTTAAAACTCTATGCTTTACCTGGGTCTCACATTCCAATTTAAAGACTAATAATAAGATCTGGGGAGATGGTTGAGTGGATAAAAGTACTTACTGTACAAACATGAGGACCTGATTTTGAATCCCTAACACCAACATGAAAATCAAGAATGTCTCCATTGACATATGACTGCAACCTCAGTGATGGGGAGCAGACAAGATGGATGATGAGAGCTCAATGTCCAGCCAGTCTGCCTAATATGGTGAGTTTCTAGTCCAAAGAGATATCATGTTTTGAGCAATCAGGTGGAGAGAGAACGGTGGGATGACTTACAGTGGCCTTCATATGCAAGCTTACAACAACAACAATTACAATAAATAAAACACAGACATGGTGTGTGTATATGTTCCGTGGCTTTACATGAAAGAAAGTTAATAGTGATGGTATGACTTTAATGTGCTTTGCTTTATTATGGCTGTGAGAGTTTCTTACTCCCATCTCAAAAGTCTCCAATGTTTGAGTATTTGTATGTTGTCAGACATAAGCATTGCCTTCAGCCAGTGAGTTTTGATTATATGGATGTGCCACATAGAAATATAACCTATTTCTATAATAAAATCCGGATGAACACACCAAGACAATATAAATCAGAAGACCAAGAGCAGGTTTCATCACACAACTGTCTTTTGAGTAGAACCGGGACATCTGATAGAATTCCAAGGGAGGTAACCAAAAGACAGCACACATTTTGAAAGGAAGTTGTGTCTGGTTCAAATCAAGAGTACAGAACATAGCTTTTGTTCTTTCCTTCTGGGAACTCCAAGCCCAATGGTGTAAAATTGTTCAAAAGGAGAATTCAGTTTGATGGATGAAGCTAAGAGATAAGTATGATCTTAAAATGATATACTACTTCAAGAACCTCATTTTTTCCTCTCCCATTAGTCATGAAAGTAAACCAAGAACATTCCAACATTTATTTGCAATAGGCCTAGTTTATTTTCTTTTATCAGAGTCATGGCTTCCCCCCATTACTCTTACTAGCTTTCTTTGAGGTATAAGTACAGCTCCATAAAAAGGAGGGGACTGAAATCCTCTGCTCATTAACTTTCGAGTTGGTAAACTTATTCTTCTCAACTGCAACCCTCATAATTTCCCGAATACCACTTTCCCCATCTATTCTCACATTCCTTCCTTTGCATGTCAGTCCCAAGTGCCTCAACCCATCAGTTAAATTAGCTGTTTTTACAACATCTCACAAAAGGGGTTACAGCTGAAACTCTTTCCTCTAATCTTGCTCTTCTTGCTGCATGTACAATTTCTTTATTGACTTTAGGTTTGGGGAGCTTTAAAAATAATACATATCAGAGAGGGTTGCCTGCTTTCTGATCATATGTTTTCTCCGGCTAATCATTCAGTTACCTGATTAGAAACAGATGCGATCTATTTGAAACGTGAACTTAAGAGGGAACTGCTGGTGATTGCTGGTAGTTTCGGATGGCCTGTGTATAGGTTGTGGAATGCTGTAGAAGGTTTCCAAGGCTAAACTGTGGCTTATATTTTATTTCTGCCATTGTTTTCTTACTAAATGTTTTCTTACCAAACCAACTGGCAGACAAATTAAAAAATTAGCGTCAACAAGCCCAGAGTGAAGGTGCATTTATATGTAACCCTCAGACAAGAGCACAGGACTATGATAGTACAGAAAACAAACCCTGCTGACACTGAAGGATATATTGCATAGGATATAGTGGGAGAAGTAAACATTTGAGCTATTATTTAAAACCTGAAACAGAACAAAGGTCATTTAAGTATATACACCATTAGGAAAAGGTAGGAGAGTACAGAATACTCTCTAAAGAAATCCACTTAGGTTCTTGAAAAATACAATATGCTATATTTTCATGAAGGAGTTTATGTTTTGTTTACAAATATGTCTGTGTGTATGTGTGCATACAGAAAGCAGAGGAAGATATCTGGGAGGTTATTCTTCCCTGTATTCCTTTGAATTTGGGTCTTTTATTAAGCACTGGGATAGGTTGGTGACCATAAAGCCCTGTCTCTGCTGTACTCCAGCATTGGGGGTAGATGTGTGTGTGTGCACCCAGACCTGACTCCTTTCATGGGTGGTGAGATCTGGACTGAGATCCTCTGCTTATAAAGCAAATGATTTATCGTCTGAGCCATGTCTCTAGCCACAAGTAGTAGTTTCATTGGGCAAATAAAGAGGAACTTTAGGCCCACCTGGAGCACGACCACATCAATATTACCATCCCTACTTTTATAGATAAGAAGTTAAATGATTGAATTGGAATAGGTTCATGTTTTATTGATGTGATCTGTTGTCAATTACACAGTCCCAGTCAAAGGAACTTGAACTGAGCCATGTAGAAAACCACTTTTGTAGACCTTGTGATATAAATATCCTCAGATATTCATTTAGACTACCAAGCCAAATGAAATTTGCTTAAAAGTGGGAAATCCAGGGAACCTCTTCAAATCAGAACTGGGTCTGCTTGGGATTTGTTTTTCACAAATATATAACAAAACCAGAGTAGCAGACTTCTCTGCCTCCATTATGAATGAAAGCCACATTTATTGTGGCTGCTTCCTATCTGCGGCTATCAAAAGGATAGCCATTACATTTGCAAGTTATGGAAAGCACAGTATCAGTTTAACTAAACTGATATATTTTACACCAATGTGACCATTTGGAAACTTTTGTGAGAAACAATATTCATCTGAAGCAAAACAGGAGAGCCCCTAATCTTAAATTTCTGGCTCAGCATGTAAATTATACTCTTGCTTTATAACTATATGTTTTTCTTTTTCTTTCTTTTTTTTCAGGCACTTCAGGATGGAAGTAGTCAGGGTAGTGATACTTTTGCTGATGTCCATCTGATAAAAAGAGTGAGACACCTCAAAATCTGTGGCTTCTGGGGAATGTTTGTCAAGTGACTGCTGGGTCCATCCTAAAACATGCCCCTCATTCACATGGCTCTCTCAGTTGCAGTGAAAAGTAGAGGTGGAGGTATGGTGCATAAAGAACCCCTTTCCACTGCTTTCACCTTTACTAAGCTATTTAGTCATCCCTGCAATGAAAATCAAGGTCCTCCATACCCTTGAGGACACATGATGGCTTGTCTTGACACAAGCTGCAAGAGTTGAAATGCTGGTCTATAGAAAAGAAAGATTTAAGAGCCTCTCACCTCACAAACTTGGGCATTGGGTCAGGGCAGTGACAACCTGTCAGAATCTTGTTTGTGGCACCCAAGCACACCACATACAGGGACAGCAGAAATGTCTGTAAAGTCCCCAGAGGCTGGTTTCCTTAGTCATTAATGCCATTGATTATTTTGCTCTTTAAATACCGAGGCAGGCCCTGGTGCTGGCCCCAAATACAACCAGTCAACTCACATTTCTCTTGGCCTTTTAGAAAATGCAGACATACCAAAATCCTAAAACATAGCTGAGTCTAAAATATACATATATTTGTTTTAAAAGAAATAATTCTGGGTGGAGGGGGTGTCCCAAACAAACTAAATGTTGATCTGTCTTTTATTAATTTCATTTTTTTTTTATCTTCTTGTGTACCAGCATTTGACAGCTGTGACATTCATGGGCAATGCATTTGAAAAAGAAGACATAAATATTCAGAGACATATTAGAATGCTGTTCGATGTAAGCACCTGTCTACTTAGTGTTGACGGAAAATCATTTCCTTTGCTTTATGCACGTTACCTCCAGAGACCACAGAGGTCCTATTCTATTTAAAGTGCTGGTCCCAACATCAGCGTTTGCTCTTGCAACTGCAGGGTATATAGCTAATTATATTTATTGAGGAAACAATTTTGTTTTATATTTTCAATGATACTTAAACAGTTTTGTCAAGCTCCATCTCAGACACAATTTTCCCTGAGGATTCAGTGAATGAAAGATTCAGCACAAGGCCTGAAACAATGTCCTGACACTACATGGCTTCCCTTGTCGCCGGGAGAAGGTTCTCAAGCAGAAGAACTTGCCTAGAGAAGTTTCATGAGAAGACGCTTTGCTTGATCTCAGAGGGCCCTGTGATAAACATCACAGTGTCTGCATACAGCAGCCCCTATTTGTGTCTTCAGTGTCCCATGTTTCAGTTGTCAGTGGTCAATTGCATGCAGAAAACATGAGATGGGAAATTTCAGAAGTAAATAATTCCTAAGATTTACATAACTTCTATTTTCACACATTTTTATAATTGTTCTATTGGTTCCTGCCATTAATCTTGTACTGTGTCTGGCTAATTCATGCTACATTTTCATACCTGTGTGTGTGTGTACAGGAAATGTGACATGATCAGCACAGATCAGTACTAGCCATGCTTTTAGGCATCCACTGGGGGTCTTGAAGTATATGTTCCTCTAAACAAAGAGAATTGCTTTATATGCATTTGTTACATATTCTACTAATATAATCTTAAACTACCAGTAGAACATTTTGATGTTTTCCTGATATATACTTTAACTCAATATAATTCTTAAGTCAGATACATCGTTTTCAGACCTCTCTCTCTCTTTACTTTAACCTTAGTAGAAAAGTCATCCTGTGGCTTAACTAGGGTGAATGTGTTACTGGGCACAAAGAAAAAGAGGGAAGAAAACAGAGAAGGAAAGGGGAAAGCAGGGACCTTCCTGACCTGGTTTTGATAGAGAGGCTCAAAACCGCATAAAAGTATCAAGTGTGCAAACTGGGTGTGACTAACTTAATCGTGCCCCAAAGAGTAGTTTTCCTTCCTGTAGTTGGTAAAGGACTGTGCCTGAGACAATTTGTTAGTGGTTAACTCCCGACTGACTGCTCAGACACCTCCTTCAGCGGAATCTGGCCTCAGAATTACGAATGTACCCTATTATCAGAAATACAATGAAACACGGACCAAAGTGAATGAAGTCTATTTTTTTTTTTTTTGTTTTTGTTTTGACGACCCCCCACCCCCACCTTTTACTTTTACCTGACAGGAATGTGTAGTGTTAGCTCTGTCTGAAGAGATGGGAGCTTGTTGGAGAGAAAAGGCCTAAGAACTCACACTTCCAAAACCTGACAATGCTGCCACCTACAGGCTGAAGCTTTCAAGGCGGATTCCACCCGTGACAATGAAAATCTCACAAGACCGTGGTAGAAGAGAGAGAGCAGTCCCAAATCCAGAACCCTGCAAAGAGTTAAGTCACCAGGTGATAGCAAAGAACAGGCCCTTTCGCTTAGCTACTCCAGCGCTGCTCCATAATTTAATTAGGATCATCGCACGGCAACCAAGGCTGTCTAGAGGAATTACGAGCTGCAAGTTCAGATCACACGTGAATCCTTTTGCTCAATTAAAGCTAAGCAATTTTTAAGGGTTCCCCCCACTCTTTGCAGTATATGCAAAGAGCAGCGAAGCGTGGCCTACATATTTTTTGTATTAAAATTATTACATAAGGCCTGTAGCATTTGAAATACTATGGAAATCAAAATGTTACACTCTGACCTTGGGCATTTAAACTTCCTCATTTTGCAAACTATTGTTGCCCTGCTCTCCTTTGTTCTAAGAAAATTACTGTGGTTAGTTATAATAGCTGAATGAATAATTACTGCAGGAAGAAAGGAAGTATGTAATAGTGCAGGAATGGTTCTTGAGCCTACATTTTGCTAAACAGAGTTCCAATTCTGTTTGAAGTCCAGGCATTGCAACTAAGGGCATTAGCTTACTCTCCTTTCCCTACTGTACCTGTCGATAAAACTGAGTTTCTCAGGCTACTCAGTCTTCCCTTATGCCAGAAGAGAAAAAAATATTGCAAAGAATTTGATAAAGGAAAAAATGCCTTCTGAGGGAGCCCAATTCAAATTTGATGTCATTTTTATGGTTTAAGTCCATCCAACATAGGGCATCAGCATAATAGTCAAAAGTGTTCGTTGCGAATCATGTCTCTAAAGATTGAAACTATCTTCAATTTCCTTTTTTTAATTTGCCTACTAATTGTCTTAGGGGACAGAGGCGTTGGCAGTTCTTGTTTTTATCTGTGCTTAAAGTGTGTATAATCAAATACCAAAATTATAATTGTATCAGTGTCAAATGGTATCTTGTGATCCTGATAGGTATTTGAATTAGAACAACTACCACTTGCTAGCTGAGTAACCTGAAAGTGCTCACACTAATGGAATTAAAAATTAACTTTTCAACGATGAATGGGAAGAAACAAACACGTCTTTAAAAGGGGGAATTATAATAAAACATTCAAAATGGGATGTTATTAAGAAAACAGGCAGGCCTGTAAAGAACATTACAGTAACTTGAGCATCTTTGCAATTTGGAAGTGATTCATTTATTTGTCTATTTATTTATGTATAACACACACACACACACACACCATGAATTTCCGTATGTATTTCTTGAAACAACTGAAATCAGAATGTACAACAGAACTTCCATGTTCTGTGGGAAATTGTTAACTCAGAGATCAAAGAGCATATTTTACAGTATTGCAGCCTATTTATTATCTGAAATAAGAGGAAATCTGGATGTTAAGAGCATATGCATGTATTGTGTTTGACTCACAGATTGTTTATTAGCTTCTTAAATGAGTGCACAAAATGCAAAAAGGATGTGATTTTTATTTTCAAAAAAAAATTCAAATATTAAATCTCTCCACAATTGCAGCCAGATATTTGCAGGATCAACAACTCCTTTAAACATGAGGTGGATTTAGTCATAATAAGAATATAAATACAATAAGAGATTCCTAAGGGGGATGCAATTTTTAAAAAATTTCCATATTTGCTACAATAAATGTTATGCCTAGAAATTTTATAGCTAAGAGAAACACAGAAAATACTATACCCAGAGCCAGAAGACTGCTCTAGTACAAAGCAAGTCTGATATATTACCTTCCAAATACATTGCATGTCCCTGGTAAAGTTGTAAATTATGGTTGCAAATGAGGCCACAAACAAAATTTTGCTCGAGGCATGAATCATAAATTCAAACAATAATCATCTCCTACGTGAGGCACAACTACTTTGTTTACTTCTTAGGCACTGTTTCCTAAACACGAAGATGAAAGTAGGTCAAGGAAATTTAGCATCTTTTTCTCATGAAGCATGTGATGATGCTGGGTGGCACTGCCTTATTTAAAACTGCATGAACATTTTGCATATTAAAAATCTGCTTGCACAGTGCTGGGTCCTTAAGCATATTGTCATTTTACTTCATGATGACACCATATTACCCAAACTATATACATTTAGTGAGGGAAGTAAATGATTCATAATATTATCCTTGTAGATGGAGGTCTAATGTGCTTTCATACAGAAAGAAAAAAAAAGTACTGGTTGCTGTGAAATGCTACTTTTGTCTAGTTAGTAGATGTGATTGTTACTAGTTCTTGTATGTAGATGAAAAGTGAGCTATTTTCTAACAGGCTAATTCTATTAAAACCTTTACAAATGTGAAGTTTCAGAAAATTGACCTTTAATTAAATCTAGCTAAATGACAGAAATATTGTATACAGTGCAGATTTTTAATACTGGGAGAATGATTTTTTTATTTATTGGTACTGAGAATGCAGAACAAGACAACTACTCTTCTACAGGGCTCCTGGTTCTAACAGAGGTCCTGTTCTTCTCAGCAATGAATATCAACAACAATAACACTAATAATAGTTATATTGATTAAGTACTTATTGTCTACTAAGAATTGTGTTGGGGCTTTATGTTGATTATCCCATTCAATTGCTAAAGAAATTCTTCAAAGTGGAGACTGTATTTATATATTTAGCAGCTTATGAAACCAAGACAGAATAGTCAAGATTCCTGCCTCCATTCCCACCCTGTTCATGTTCCCTCTGGGAGAGGCATTGGGCCTTCCAAGATAAGTTCAAGGGCTATCCATTTCTTGAAGAAAGCAATAATTTATTCATTAAAACTTTATACCAGTATATAAAGCAAAGGGAAAGCCATATTTTGATGTGTTTTCAGCCCAAACAAGTGAAATCAACCTATGGGTGTTTACATAAAATTAATAAATTGGCTAATGGTTGATATGATGCAACATTCAAAAAGTATTTGTACCCTAGTAGATGCCACTATACATTACATATTTTGAATTTAGTGGTGAATAAAAAGGAATCATCTCCCCTCTCCTGGGGGCAGCAGAAAAATAAAGCAAAATATTTTCAATTATTCAGAGACAATAATTAAAATTCAAATTGAACAGAAAATATTTGAATACGGACAAATAAACGGTAGTTGTCTCTGAGTAGGTGTCATGTCAGCTTGGTGTCGAAGGATGGGAAATTATTATGCCAGTGTATAAGCAGGATATTCTAGGCAAGAGGAAAGTGCCATATGCAACAGGCCCAACCATAAGAAAAAGACAAGTACACATGAGAAGCTGAAACATGCTGTATCCCTGGGTATGGAATGAAAGCGTTTTGTTTCCACACTGGCCCCCTCCCTCCACTTACTCTACTTCAGTCATCCATATCTCCTCCCTCAATTGCCTAAGACAAAAGATAGGACTTTATTTTATTTCTCTTGTCCTTTACACCCACAACTCATCAATCAACAAGTGCCATTAGCTCAGAAACCTTATCCTGAGTCTGTCCACTTCTTTCGATCCACTGTCCAGCCCATCTTATAATCATCCTTTTTCTAGGAACACTGTTACAGCTTCCAAACCGGCTATCAACTTCCCCCAGCTCTATTCCTCTCAAAAGAGCTAGCTATCTCTTCAAAATGTAAGATACATCTCTATATAAACTGTTCAATGGCTCTTTTAACATCCTTCATATAACCACATCATGAGTCTCATGTTGCCTTTTAGATCTTCACCCAAATCACACCTTCTGAGTGAATCCAGCCTTTATTCATCAATCCAAGGGGGACTGCTTTGAACTAGCTGTTTATGTTCTATCTTCATTTCTTGAAATCTTCTTTCTAGCAGGAATCTAGACTATCTCAATTACTGTGTTTCCTTTTATATATAACAGTGCATAGCACACAGTAGGCAGTTAATTAACTTGGAAAGTATGAGGAGATAAGCAGAAATCAAAGCACTCATGGAACTTTTGGCCATTGTCAATTGGGATTTCCATGCCAAATTAAATGAGAAACTTCGGGGAAGTTCTACACAAGAAGACAAAATTACCATGATGGCCGTTGCTGTGTGGAGAATACACTGAAGAGGAGCAGTAGTAGCAGAATCAAAAACAGCAGTTGAGAAGCCAAATCAGAGATGCAAGCGAGAGATACTTTTGATTTGGGGTAGAACAATGGTATTGGTGTTAGTGGGGAAAATGGATAGATTTGTAATAGTTTCAGCTCAGCTTCTGATTGGTTGAGTTGAAAAGGAAGGGAAGTGATAAAGATTAGATATTTTGGGGGTGCTGACATGGTGGGGGGGAAAGGTGAGTTAAAAGAAGACATACCTGGAAGAATAATGAATTCAATTGGATGCATTTAATCAACCTGAGTCATAATTAACTTTCTGGCAATCCATTTGGGTCAGTTTCATGTCTGTTATTTTTCCATAGAGGGGCAATTCAAGGAAAGGTCAATCCATTCACAGAAACAAATATCTCTTTAGCAGATACTCTGCCATGTTTAGATGGCAGCAGCACGAGAAGCAAATAACAGCCCATAAAGGATGACGTTCAGCTCTTCATTTTTATGCCAGTTTTCTAAAGTCGCCAAAAACAACTTTGTCAAGGAATTTCCAGCCCTAAATAGAACATAAGGAAGACCGCACGGATTGATAAGGCTTTTGCACTGCATTTAATTGAAAGATGATGATGCTGTAGGATTTTTTCCCTCCCTTCCATTCTCACTTCACAGTCCCTCTGCTCAATCTGTAGCACAGAGAATGTGAGGAGGCAAGGAGGAGGAGTAGAGGTTAGCTGAGCCATTGGCAGCTGTGTTAGTCACTGTTCTGAGGGTGGCTCTCCTGCACAAGCTACCCCTTGAAAGCAAGTGTAGAAGCTTTGAGGATGGAAGAGTAACAGTGATTGCCAATAAAGAAATACAAGACACATTTCACTTAATAATGTACCAGGGTTGTGTCTTAAATCTTAAATGTAATAAATTATATTTTTTCAGAAAGTCTGCCAGTTGACTGGAACATTTGAAGTGCCAGTAGATATAAATTTGTTAAGAAACTAAAAACAAAGAACACTTCTCAGTGATAATTTGCTTTTATGACAAAGATATCCATTTATATTCACCATGGATTATTGTTATCAAATAGTGCATTATTAATTTCTAACATAGTTCTAAGTTTGGAAAGATCTAGACTGCACAGCGAAGGTTGGTAATTTATCTAAAAGTGGGTAAATAACACAAACATTAATTTGAGTATGCATTGTTCTTTAAAGTCCTTGCAGGAAAGATGATATAACCTCTAGTACACTGTAGTGAGATATTCACCTTGTCCGCACCTGTGGCATAGACCATGTCTTTTAGGGGGTGGAGACAGGGCCAGATGTGACCTGGGGGAACTAAGGCTGAGGAGGGGGCTTGGAGAGCTCTCTGGCTTGCAGCACAGGGACAGGAGTAGATTCAGAGGCATCCTTGGGACCAGGAACCTGCTGGTGTTCATCTATGTTGTAAGTTATTTCTCCCTGAATAAACATCTATTTGGGCCATTTGTTTCTCCTGATCCTTATTAAACATCAATAGTATACAACTTCTTAATTTGCAGTCAATATTCTATTCTAAGAATTGAATGGTGACTATTTCTTATTATACTTTGATATAAAGGCTTGAAAATATCACAATTATTAGTCCTTTAGATGTAACTAAATTATCTTAATACATAAGCAACTAATCGCATTAATAGAAACCCAACAAAAAAGAAGTTGGCATTTTCTTGTGAATGTTTCACTTGTGAATTAAGATATGTGACAAAGAAGTTCTGCGTCCAGCTCACCTCGCTAAAGGTGGCTTACAGGGCTTGACAAAGTCAACACACATGGGTTTGAGAGTTTCACGTGCACTCTGCAAGGCCCTCTGGTCCTATTGGGATCCTAAGTATGCTGGGTACAAATTACCGCAGTATTTTAGGGTACAAGGACATGGCATGTCTACATTCACCCAGAGCAAGCGTCTATTTGGTGAAGACTGGAGGTAGTGCAATGGGGGGAAACTTCTTTGGCCTTTATTTTGGGACAAGTTCTGGCCTGATTCTCCCCATGAAACTGAATGTCCTGTCAAAGAAAAGCCATCAGCTAGAGCTCAGCACTCAGCAACACATCATCTATCTGTTCTTTCTCTAATGGAAAGAGCTAAATCCTCATTCTGTAGTGCCCCCAACCCCCACAGAGAAAGGAAGAAATTTTACTCTTCTTGGTGTCCCAGCCATTTTGAGAGTAGGCAAGATGGCTTGCAAGTAAAACACATGAAACTGTAAATACAACACAGAAGGCTCTACATGCTTATAAACACTGGCCTTTAAACAACTCCATTTGGCCATGTGGCTTCCTAAATGTGTAGATCTCACCCCTTTTCCCTCCTGTGAGATGGCCAAACTAAAGTGATCCCTGTCACAGTTTTGTTTTGAAGTATTGAAAGTTCCGTTAAAAAGGATACTTTCCCCTAGAGCAGTGTGATCTGTGGCCACAACACAAAGGAACTATAACTTCTACCAATAATGACCCAGTTTTCAAGATGTTAATAGAGTAGTCTGGGGCACCATGTTAATGTCTTTAACTCCTCCCAAGGAAGATGAGGCAATTTTTAAAGCTTTATTCTCTCATGAATAAATAAATAAATGGTTTTTATTCCTCACCTCAGGTAAATACATGTATTTGTTTATATTGAAACCAATAGGTTATGGTAAACTTGAAAATGATGATAAACTTGATGACTGACTAAAAGCCAAAATGGTTGAGTAATCCAACAGACCCTCCTAATAGAATTGATGCTTTCTATCCACAAGAATATATTTGAAGAGCTGTGACTGTTTCAAAGTCTCTGCACTATTATCATTTAGATGCCATTCGTATTCAACTCAGCTACCATTTGCCTCTGAAAAGTTGTACTAAATGTGTAATTTAAGACTGACTGAGATCTCATTTGATGAAGCAAAGGTTTTTATAGGCTATTTGTAAGCCTTTAAATGTGGAGAGTAGTGAGGTAAAGTGCAACCCGAGACAATACAAGAGATAATACTAACACTTAATAAATCTTCTTTCTAGTTTTAGCAAACTACCTATGAAAAGTGTAAGCATACAAATCCACACCACATGTGAGTAGAAGGGAGGGATACAAATCAAGAATGAGAAGGGGAGCCCTGAGGCACACAGACAATGTGAGTCTATCTGCCTCTCCTAACTCCATTGGTAACCTTTGTCCAGATTCCTTCCAGTTTTCCTTGTTCTCTATAGTCACCCTGACCTCCTTCCCCATTTAAATCCAAATGTGAAAGAATTCTGTGGCTGTGTTGCTGTTTCAATTGTACACTGGAGATGCTGAGGGAAAGAATGGTCACACAGCTAACTGGGTAGGTGTGACGTCATTGCACATCAGCAGCAAGGAAGCCAAAGTGTTCTCAGTCAACAAAGCAAAAGCCAAAAGCCACCATAATGCCTAAAGATCAGTTCTGGAACTGCTAACACAGGAAAACACAGGAAAAATATGACCCTAGCTACCATGGATTGGTAGTGGTTGTGGTGGGTGGTGATGGTGGTGGTGGTGGTGTGTGTGTGTGTGTGTGTGTGTGTGTGTGTTGTTTCATTGTTGTGAAGATCAATAACCAGTCTATGTGGATTTCTACTTCTTACCTGAGTCACTTTTCTGCCCACAAATATGGACTGGTTTCTGAGGCAACATATATACCTGTTTTAAATATGTGAGACTCTTAAAACATATATGAAAGCAATCCTTCTTGTTCTTAACCTTTTTCATGATAAGTAAAACATCTAAGAAATTAGATTCATGAGTTAAAAATAATAAGAATGTTGCAATCATTTACTAAGTGAATAAAGATTGGCTAAAAGGAGAGCAATAGAGAGGGACTAATGCAAGCAAACAAGTAACTATATCCAACTAAAAATGTTGACTAAACTACTAGAAAAAGATACTGTTTCTGCAAGAGAGGTAGAGAGATATGAAGCATCTGCTCTGAAGACATGTGTTGATTAGAGACAAAATCAACACAATCCAGAAGAAAAAAGTGCAAATTGCTAATCCTCATCATTATGTGATATGGCAACAATACTCCTATAATCATTCAGAACAGATGACTCTGAGGAACCTCTTGAATTCACTGGTTCCAGTGGGGACAATGTTAACAATCTCTGCAAGAATGTCATTATGTGGATTAAATTAGTTATTGATATCTAAAATGAGTTCAGATTAAAAGTTCACCTGGAAGACATAACTAAGATTTGTTGTATAAGCTATAATCCTTTATCTTGAAGAGCTTTTGTTTTCTTTATCTCGTCAGCACAGACCCCAGAAAATTCAAGGATGGTGGCCGTACAGAGAGTGCTCAAGACACATTAAAATGAAACTGAGTGATTGCAAGCAATTTATAAAATCAAGAAAATTAAAACATAAACCAACTAACTTGCCCTTCACCTAGATTGCTAAAATGCTTCTAAATGTATAGAAATATTTTCACTAAGAATCCATTCCAACTCTTGACAACTCACAGCAACAGCAGGGACGTGATGTACAGAAGCAGTTCTAAGGCAAGGCTTGACGACCTGTCTCATCACTGTGACAATCAACAATGTTTACTCAGTATCTATATGCCTTCTCAATGCCATGGTATTGCCGAGTGCCCAGAACACTTTGTACTTAATACAAATCACATGGTTCCTTTTTTCTTTCTTTTTCTCCCTCCTCCTTACTCTCCTCCAATTTAACAACTTCTCTCCATGCCTTGTAACAGCCTGAGGTCTGGAGGCCTGGCTCATGTAAGGAGCTGGTTCTGTAGAGTCTCCGGGGGTTTCTGCAGTAGCAAGATTTACATTTTCATTACTAAAACTCTCCAACCAGATAATGTCACTCCATGCAATGTCATGCAGACCCTCTGAGTCTTCCAAATGCTTGGCATCAGATCCGCAAAAGCCTGTTCTCATTAAACAGTTCCCTTTGCTTGCCTTATACAGAGCAGCTTGCTAGCCCACAGCTTCACCTTAGTTTGCCTCGTGACCCATTTCTTCAGGATTTTTCTTTGGCAGCCAGATTCCAGGGGAGTCTAGTATTAAAATCCCTGGGTGGTTTCAGATGCACCTGTTCCATTCTTTACAGAGCCATTAGAATTTGGCTGATAGGAATGACAGCAGGTAAGAATTGAGTTTATAAAGGAGCAACTCAGCATGACATTTTTTTCCTAAAGTGCAGTGGAGTGCATCCCATAACGGGGAAACTTAGCCACAACCAACCATCTTTTAGTTTTATAATTTGGGGCTCTCAGTAGCTGTCCTAGGATTTCTCCCTCTAGTCTTAATGCTTCAGGCAAATTCTGAATAATGAATGGGAGGAGCTGGGGTAGAGGGATGCTGAAGAGAAAGTGTCTTGGTCCTATGCTAGGAAATAAAAATAAAAAAGCCTTCTGTAGTCTGTATTGGATACAGATGTACTCAGGGCAGCAACCCCATTCTGTAACATTGCCAGAATCACACCAGCTACATATGGCTGCCTTGTCGGGTGGAGAATGGTGATGGGACTATCTAATAAGCATCATTTACTATCGGCAACAGAGCCATAAATTTACTATTGTTCTGGATGAACCTCATACCACGGCAATTAATGTGCACCTACGATGGGAAGGTTCTGGGCTAAGGTCCACTTGCTCTTTCTCACCATCATAGCTCTTAAGTCAGTCACATTAGTTCTAGGATACTATAGTGTGTTTTGTTACTGGGAACAAATGTCTAACAGGAAAGAATGGAAGGGCTTAGTTCAGCTCAAAGTTTGAGGGTGTATTCTCTTATGTCCGGGAAATCATAGCAATAGGAAGGTGAGACCATTTGTTCCATCAGAAATAAAGCATCAAATGCCATTGCTGTTTTCTGTCTCCATTTTACTCAGTTTAGGACTCCAATAAAATAAATCCAAGACAATTTTAAAGATGAAAGAGTATACATACATATATGCATAACCCTACAACAAAACTTTGATGCTTAAGAGAGTATTGCTTGTACAATAGTTTAAAGTACCACTAAAACACAGAGACCAGAAACATGGCTATAGGGATGGGACACCTGCTTCATAACAATGGTGACAGAGCAGTGAGTGGGGAAAGGATGGTCTTCAGAGCCAACTGGAGATTCATGCTGAAAACCCTGATGTGGATCTTCACTCCTCCTGTCACACACTAAACTTACTTCAAGGTAGATCAGAATCCAAGAGGGGAAACAAACATGTAAAGGATGTTTCTTCAGGAGCTTGGAATAAGTCAACACTTTGAGGCAGAAAACCCTGCTACTGTACAGGAAATAATGACTTCAAAGATATTAAAATTAGAAACTGACTTTCATCAGAAAGTGTAGTAAGAAAGTGAGAAAGCAAGAAAATATTCATAGCACATATATCCGATGCATTCATTCAGAATTTAAATTTTACATGCCAATAATATTAAGAATGCATAACAACAGATAAATGGGAAAAGCCTGAGGTAGCTTTTCACCAGAGGATATCCACTTAACATATTAGAAAGAATTCACTTGGCTGATAATGAGAACATTGTAAAGTAGTAATAGTAACAATAATAGCAATAATGAAGCTCAGCTCTTCATATCTTCTTGTGATGGAAAGGTCAAGAGAGTTCTGAGGTCATTTTTATAAGGGCACTAATCCTATTCATAAGTGTCCCACCTCCAGGGCCCTCATTACCTACCATCACACAGGGAGCTAGGATTTCAACATGTGAATTCAAGGGAACACACACATTTAGTGCATGGTGCAAGGCTACTTTAAGAGGCCCAGAATATACAACCAGAGGGATTTGTGAAGGTGAACTTATCAACATAAATGAAGGAAGTGGTTTTGACAAAAAGGATGAAGATGTCCCAGAGGAAGTGATGCCAACAAACAACTTCACATTACAAAATCTCAGAGATATTTTGTGACATTGCAAGCTTGAAGGATAAAATGTTGGAAGCTGATCAAAACTTAAAAAGGGGTATGACAATATGCCAATGCAAAAGAAAGATTCCCCCACTCTCTGTGGTAAATTATACAAGAAGAAAAACACTGTTAAAATTACTTTTGCAACTTAAAAAAAAAAAGAAAAAGAAAATGAAAAAAAAAAAAAAACCAATGTGCTTTAATTCTGAATGTCTCACATAGACATGACATTTTTTTTATTTTACCATATGTTTGTAACTGACAGTCAGATGACTTTTACTCTTTTGATACAAATTTCTCTAAATCACTAAATGACAATTTTTCTCAATATTTTTAAGATTGCTTTTCATGGCTTCACCTTGGATAGCCATTTTAAAAATCTCTCACCTCTATGCAGAACTGCAGTCTCTACTTCATTCTTGATAGTCTATGTTAGACTCAAGCTTTTCCTGTTGCCATCAATTTAAAACACGTGTCTATTGCAGAGCAATGTCTCTGGCACACATCATTAGCTTAAATTGTTTACACCATGCAAACTCCACTCCATGACTTTTATCATGACGGTATTTATCTATGATTTCTTCCACCTTCCACTTTCAAGGCCCCATCCATCCTCCAGGAAGAAATCCCAGTAAATCAAGATGATACTTTCTTTAAAATATCTGTCTTCTAGAACAAATAGGAAATACTCATTTTTAATGAGCACCAGTCACATATCAAACCCTTGCTGTAAAGACATGTGTGTTTGGTTTTGATTTTACATTTGTTTTTTGAAAAATAAAGACTTTCATGACTAAAATGGGAGAGAGCTAAAAACATGTACATAACAATGAGTGCAAATAAACAGAGAGGAAAAATGAACTTGTGGTTTATTTTTAATAAATATGAAAATCCTACGGCAAGAATTTTCTAGGAACCAGTTAGCTCACATAATGGCTTTTATCTGATTATTTATAGACAGCTGGCTGTTAAGAACAAAGCCTATGTGAACTTTATTCCTCCGTGTATGAGGAGAAGACAAGATCGTGCACTCCAAGAATTTTCTCAACTACTCCAACAACCTCCTGATCACTGTGCTCTGTTGCACTTTTATAGTCTGACCATGAATAAATAGTTACTTGCATCTGAAGTCTCTTGAACCAGCAGCTCTTTGTTGAAGACCTCACAAGACTTTTAATAAAGACAACTGAAAAGCAATTGATTTTCCCCCCTGGTTGGAATATGTATTCAAAAGATTGGTAAACAACATCTCCCATGCTCTCCCTTAAGAATGAATGCTTTGATTTTTTTTTTTTACTTTGAAGAAAAAATACACACAAGTCAATATATTTTATAATAACCACATACAGGGCTGCCTGGGACCAGGATACAATGTAACTACTTATAGATCTTTATGTAAGACAGTTGCCTAAGTGCATAGCAATCTCAAACATCTTGATAGAATCTGTGTTGGTTTCTGGGGTCCGCAGGTCCTTAATGGAGAAGTCTCTAAACTGAGCACAGAACATCTTATTGTGGTTTATGTTCTGTTGTCTGGAGCAGAAGGAGTGATATTCTGCTCATACATCCATTTTATGTGACTTACTTGAAATTAATTTGTTATACATAGTTGGGTCATATTCTGTCCACATTACACACAATATGCCACATGGCATTGTCACAGATCCTACATCCATAGTTCCCCATCTATGTTGGTACTGTATTAGTACCCATTTTCTTTGTAACATTTTCCCTTTAGCCATGGTTGATTATATTAGGAATGTGCCAGCACTTCAACATTAGTCCAAAAACCTTCCTTCTCTTAAAAACAGTCTCCTAGATGCAGATATGAAAGAGGAAAGGGGAGTTGGTCTTGTTTTCTGCTGGTCTTGTGGTGTGGGGCAGAGAGACAAAGACAGGGAGAGACAGAGGGACAGAGCACAAGAGAGATACAGAGAAACTTTCTCATTTCATGCTTTAATACCTTTATGACCTCCCTTCCCTGAGTCTCATTATATGCTTTTTTTTTCTTATAATAATTTTGTCTTGCTTTCTTGAGCTCACTCGATTGGTTTGCTCTTACTTCCTCCCTATGATTCCCAATAAAAACAAATAATCTAATACAGCTGTTCAGAGACTTCATCTCTGAAATAAAAATAATGACACCATTATCATTATAAATCCCAAAAGCACATAAGCAGAGTAATGTCCTTTCAAAATGGGAGTCAAAGGCCAGTGAGGTTGCCCAACAAGTGAGGGCACTTATTCCCAACCTGAAGACCAGGGATAGATCCCTGGAACCTGCATGGCAGGGGGAGAGAACCCACTCCTGAAAGTTTTCCTCTGACCTTTGCACACACGCTATGCTATGAGTGTGTTCGAACAAACCTCTTCACACACACAAATATACACACGCAAATTAACGCATGTTTCTCAAAAGCCCCTAAATTGCCACTGATTGTTAACTATTTTTACTTGAGTAAATTTGCAGATTCTTCCTGTGAAGGCTTTGTTCATCTATCCTGCACTGTCTTTATAGACTTACACAGTTAATTTGCAGAATGCAAATTGATCTTCTACACTACAAAAACCTATCAGCCTTCCTCATAATGATCATGTCTTTCTGACTTGAAAGTAACTCTCCACCTGAGTGGGACATGTGGTCTCAAATACAGTTTCAAACATCTTAGAAGAGTCTGTGTTGGTTTCCCTGGTGCCACAAGCCCTTACTGAAAAAGATGTCTCTAACCCAACCACTGACCATAATAGCACCTGTTGGCTTCCTGCCTCCTATTATTTACCTTTAGAAACATCTAGCTATTGACATATCTAAAATGTAATATTTTCCAAAATATGCTAACTAGTCTCTCATGGGGGGTATTTTTCTTCATTCAATTTCTTGTGGATTTTTAACCTTCTCTTCATATGAGAGTAAAACATTCAAATTAACTAAGAAATGTGGGGAGCTGAAAATAAACAGGAAGCTAAGGGGCTAAGAGAGAGGAGGTTTTCTAAACTTAGGAGACAGTACATCTCATTCGTTTGTTGCATTATACCCAATGCACCTTTAACTTATGAAAAATAACATGATTACAATCAAAAGATCAAAAGAAAATTGAACAATTTCTGCTGTACTGGAAATATGAACAATAAAATTTGTTTATAAACAAATCCAACATTTGTATTTATCTCTGACAAAGCTACAACATTTTTTAAAAAATTTATTTATTTTTATGTGCATTGGTATTTTGCTATGGGTGTCAGGTCCCCTAGAACTGGAATTACAGACAGATATTAGTTGCCATGTGGGTACTAGGAATTAAACCCTGGTCCTTTGGAAGAGCAGTCAGTGCTCTTACCACTGAGCCATCTCCCCCAGATCCCAATGTTACCATATTTTTTAAAGGCATTTAATCTCCACATTTTTACATGTCCCAACAACATAATTCAATGCAACACCATAAATAGCTGTAGACCGCCTAGAGAACAATAATTAGCTGAGTGATTTGCTCTCTATTGTGGTCAAGATTAATGATTTTGTGCTTTTAATTATGTTCTGTTCTGTTTACTAGTCTTCTTTCCCCACTTTAAATTAATATGCATATGATTTTTATTAGCATGCTCAGGCTAAATAGCATATTCCACAATAGAGATATGGGCACATTGTTTTACAGAACTGGTTTATTTTATAAATGCAATGTTATTTTAACAAAAAGTTAAAGAAAAAAGTAAAAAGAGCACCAGGTAATACATTGTCAGAATGTGTGTTTACTAATAGCTATCTATACTAAAATAAACTATATATTCTATATAAACTAGTATTACTAAACCAATATCTATTCTTCATATTAGTTGTCCGTGTAATTACATTAAACATAACCATCATTTGTATAAAGAATGCTTAGTAAACTTAGAAAGAAGCACAAATATACTGTCTTATTTTCAAGCTTTTGGTCCACACAGCAAATTAAAATAGCAACATTATCATGGTAACCTAAAAGTGAAAATGTAAGTATTCAGTATCCAATGAAAAAAAGTTAATAATGTGATATGTACATACAATGGAATTTTATTCAGACACAGAAGATGAAATGGTGTTACAACTACTGTATGCATGAGTCTCCAGATTGATGAAGTAGAAACACCAACTTGGAAGAAGCTGGCAGGTGATGAACAGAAGCAATCCTCTCAGTGCTGGTATTAGTTCAGTGCTAACCACAGAGCTTAGTCTCCCAGATGTAATCGTTAAGTGATTATTGTATACCCAGTACTAGCACCATTGTTAGGCTTCCCTAAATCCTTGTGAGTCCTTAAGGCAAGTGAACAGTTAGGGCTTTTCATGGTGGCTGACAAAATGGTTCACCTTTACAGTCCAGGTACTTGATAACACCAGCCTTCATTTTGTGTCCTGCCCAGGCAGAGACTTCTAGTTCCACCAAGACCTCAGAGAATCAATTCTCCAGTCCTTGGAGCACAGGTGTGATTTGCTGAAATTTATCTATCAGCCCCAGGCAATGCCAGTATACCAAAATGGATGCATTCAGGGTTAAGTACCTAAGCAGCAATTTCCCTCTGAGCACTGCAATGTGATATAGTAGAACTTCACTCTTCAAGTGAAATGTACTGGATGGGCTATAGAAAAAATAGAATGGGAAGAATTTCTTGTGGCCATTTGTCCTAGTAATTGACTAACAAAGAACAATGGACAGTATTCCTCAATAGCAGCATCTTATTGGAAAGATCTAGCTCCAAATATCCTTCCTCTTACACTGTGTATAAATGGGATGCTGGTAGGAGAAACACGCTTCTCCATTAAATGGACAAATTTGACCTCCTGAGCATGAGCAACAGCAGCACAACACCTACAAACAATGAAAAGATCTATTCCCATTGCTTTCTAGAACGTGTGAGGCTCTTTAAGGGCGAAAATAATCTTTCTACATCCCATCTTGAGTCAGTGACCAGAGTTACTCTGAGGGCAATGCTTCCATCCATCACACACTGACAGGAAGCACCTCCAGATAACTTCCCAAGTGTTTCTCAGACTTTATAAAATTAAACACAGCAATGGAAAGCTGTAAAAAGTCTCTAAAAATCTATGGCCACTGCCAGAGGGGATCTTTTACCAGGGACTTCTTGCATGTTAAGCATGAATTTTGCACATTTGCACAGGTTCACCTCCTGTCCACTAGAAAGGCATAATTTCAAAGTCCACAATTTTATATAGAAGATTATCCAAAAGCCTAAGTCTACAGCTCAGTTAGAATAGTTACACAGAAAAGAAAAACATTCCTTCCCTGAGTAACAGTCTGGCAAGATTCCCGCTTCCATTACTTTTTTTTGTTGTTGTTGTTGCTATCTCTGGTCCCAGCATGCAATGTTTTTTAAGTATTGCAGAATGTCAATACACAAAGGAAACCTGAAGCAACCCCCTGCTATCACAGAATCTTGCTTTATAAAGCGAGCAACACTGACATGTAAGGAAACCTTATTCCCTCCTCCCCCTCCTCTCTGAACATGATTTGCTCCCCCTCCCTCTTCATATATAAATAAACAGAACGTGTCTGTGTAGTTGGTGCTTTTTCTCCTTTGGTCTTCATAATCAAGGGCTATTACAGCAATAGATCTTATCTGTGGAATGGCAGTCCCTCTGCACCTTCAGTTCAGGTTTTTGTTTATGCTTGGCTGCCATTGTGGCTGTTCCTGATAGTTTTAGGTCAGCCATGACAGACTATGGGTGACACTAAATAAACAATCTGGGAGTCTGGGACCAGCCAGGAAGGAGCAGTACTGGGGCTCACAGTTTGATTTTCTTTGATTAATCACCCCTTATATTTAGAAGAACTTATTGTGTACAGTACCTGCTTGTCTGGCTTAGCAAATTACACCATCAACAGGCAAGGACTTAGCAAAACCCATAAACAAAGGGAAACCTGGAAGACAAGCACGGCTTACTCAAGTGCACAGTGAAGCCGCTGACTTCAGGAGCAGCAGCAGGGCTGTTTATTTACCTTTTGAAATAGCTCATAGTTCTTTCTTCTGCTGCTTGTTATCCTGCTCTGACCTGAGTCACCTTGTCAAGCCACCTCCCAGGTCACCCAGCTCTCCATAAGCAGTTGTCTAATCATTTTGAATAAGAAGGACCCCATCTCCATAGAAACTCTGTGTGTGTGTGTGTGTGTGTGTGTGTGTGTGTGTGTGTGTGTGTGTTATAGCTACCATGCTTAATGTGCAAGCTATTGGACAGGACCATGCTTTAATATATTTTTACTCTGCAGCTCAGTTTGGCATCATGTTCCACTTCCCATGGTCTGTCAGGTGCTACCATACTCACTGTAGAATCACCCCTGGTCATAAAGACCACTATATTCTAAAGAGTTCTTCTAACATTTTACTTTGTGTAAGAATCACCTGTAGGCCTTTCTAACATGAGAGTTTGATTAAACAAGTTCAGGTGAGGATGGTGCCTCCATTTGTAATAAATTTGGGGCAATGAAGGATCTGAACCACGCACTACATTGCAGTGTTAGAATGCATCCTAGATGCTGGAAATTGGTAGTGAAAGCAAAAAAAAAAAAAAAAAAAAAAAAAAAAAAAATCAGACAAGCAGAGAAAGCAGAGATCATAATGTGGAATATCATGGGATATATATGTATATATATATATATACATATATATATATGTATATATATGGGAAAGAGAGAGAGAAATGAGAGTGGGAGCAGAGTTAAAGTGATGCACCTAAAACAATGTAGCAATGCTTCAAGCCTAGATGTTTTCTTAGACAGGCATAAGCACTGTGTCCTATTTTGAAGGTACTACAAGGTTCTCCTGGTATAGTCCTGTGTGTGTGTGAGAGAGAGAGAGAGAGAGAAAAAGAGAGAGAGAGAGAGAGAGATTGTAGTACATGCATGAGAAGAGGAACCATATGAAATTGTCAATACTAATAGTTTTTCACTTTAACCCTAAACATATGACCATTTCATGTAGTTGAGGAGCATTTCCCTAAAGATGGCAATCACATGGAGGTAGAAGAGATTGACAGAACTAAACATAAAGAGTTGGATAGGGGCTGAACTTTGAGTGAGCTGGGCAAAACAAAATGAGATCATTTGTTAGGGCAGTCAAAAGAAAGTACCATAGCCTGCATATATGACAAATAGAGATTTATTGTCTCATGGACAAGAGTTTAGGAATGTGGGATGAAACATTAGAAGGGAAGCTTTGTTCTGAGGCATGGTCCCTTAGCTTCTAATGGCTGCTTTGTCTTTTCTCTGGTTGTCACATGGTCATCTGCTTTCTGAGTATGTCTGTGCCCTGCTTTCATCTTGTTGTGAGTAGCACTGCATTAGGGAATACCCCTATAAGCTTATTTCAGCTTGCTGCCTCTTTAAAGATCATGTCTCCAAATATAGTCATGTTCTGAGTACTGGGCATGAAAGTAGTGACACATACATTTTGAAGGAAGTTAATTCATCTCTTAACGTAGGATTTTCCTATGTGAAAGTCCTGACTTCCAGAGGGCTGTTATGAGTCCCTGGAGTATCAAAGAGGTTATGACAGAGGTAGAACATTCATGAATGAGATTACTTCAGTTACATGAGGTGATGCCAGACAGCTTGCTTGCACTGTCTGCACTATTGTGTGAGGGCAAATGGAGGAGACAGCCGTCTTCAGTCCAGGGAGAACTTCACTGGCTAATACACATATTTCAGATGTTAGTCTCCAGAATTGTGAGAAATAAGCACTAGGTATTTAGTACACCTGGTCTATGGGTGCTGTGTAGCAGCCTTAGAGGATAAAACACCCATGGAGACAACAGAGTTACATAGACTCATTATTCATTCTCAAAAAGATATTGTGACAGAAAAGAGCCAGTTTCCTTATGTTTGAATCTGGTGGTCTCGGGGTACCCCAATCTTTAAGAGAAATGTGGCTTGTCAGTGAATCTCACCAAGGGTAACAGAAAGAATAGTATAAAAATGGTCACAGGTAGGACTGCACATTGTGTACGATGCTGCAATTTGTTTTCTCTTCTGGAAAAGAGATGAATCAGTATGAAGCATAGTTGGAGTTTGTCAAGAAATACCTTTTCATGTGGGTTTAAGGACATATGCATGGGATAGAGGGAAGAGTGGGTTCTCAAGAGCAGACCACAATTAAGCATTGTAGTTATATAACATCTTGAAAGCTTTTCACGTCACAGTATTTAAAGGATTTAAAACATGGGTTAAAATGTTCACTGTCTTGCAGTAGGCAACACTAATTATATTTAGTGGGTGACAAAAACTAAAGGCACAGAACATGGAGGGAAAGGGCACGTTGGAGTACGTGAGAGGAATAGTAGAGAGAAGTTGGATTACATAGAATCAAAGTACATTATTGCATGTACGAAATTGTCAACGAATTAAAAAAAGGGTGTTTTTAAACAATGATATTATAGTTACTGTTATCTAGGGAACTTTCTTTATTAAATGACATCCTAAGGTGATTTTAAGATACTAGGAGGGGATACAATATAAATCAAGTTCAAACAGTCAAGGAAATACTATTCCTAGGCTACAAGAAATCAAAGCATGCATTTTGACTACAAACATTGTTCATGTTCATGTCTTGTTTGTGAGATTCTCTTGATCCTCAGCAAATTGGAAGGTCTACCTTCCCTTTCCACATCTTTCTTTACATCTTATATTTTAAAATGTCTATAATACACTTCAAGGTGATAAAATGTCACATCCAGTAGTATCCTCAAACAGAGGATACTATTATGAAAATGGAAGTATATCTAATGCAAATAGACACGGCTTAGTCTTTCCCATAGAACACTTTCTTTCAGTTCAAAGATGGCTCCACTTGGGGCCCAGATTTTGGTTTAAGTATTATCATTTGTAAATTCACTTCCGTGTGGATTTTGGCCGAAATCTCCCTTTTCTTCACAGTATAAGTAAGCCTTGTAGTAGATTGCGGTGGTGATTCTAGTCTCTCTGGTCCATGCTTTTTTCACTTGAATAATACTCCCTCCCCCCTGCATTGATGTCTGAATTCAGAAACTATCGTCCTTGATTTCCACCTCATCCTGTCATTGATTATGGTGTGGTAATGACCCTTGCTTCACTTTAACATTCCCCACTTGGGAATAGTGTCAGTCACTCTGATTTTTTTCCACCAGAGATAGAAGCATGGTAATCCTGCAGAATCTCTTCTCTACCCCAACTTATATAATGCTTAGTCCTGGTTGGTGCCTAGGAGGCTCTCTGATACATGGTTGGCATTTAGTAAATATTTCTAGATTAATGCATACTTTATAGACTTGGCAGAAGAAAACCCTGTGGTTCATTTCTAAGAACAGTGCATACTTTTAACCATGTTCAGTTCCTAAAATCCACTTAGGCAGTTATAGCCAGGTCTGATGACTCCCAAGAATCTGAACACATGCACTTTTGCATGCATACCCACACACAAACACACAAACTCACACACACTTAAAAAATAAAAGTAAAATAATATTCCAAACTACTTGGAATGCTGATAAAATAGCTAGATAGCCAGAAACTTTCTCATTAAACGTGAAGACATGTCATTTCTCCCTCTGTAAGAGTCAAACTAAACAGACCTGTCAATCATCTGGAAAGGTAAATACTCACGAGGGGAAGTTCTCTGTTCTAGAGAAATTACAGATAATACAAAGCCTACCTAAAATAAAAGTTAGCACAATGATGTCTTTGGTTGTTGCCCATCTCAGTGTTTCATTGTACTCTGCAGTCAGTTCTCTCCTTTACACTGTGCCTTTTTCTGCCTCTGATGAATTATCCCAATGGAGATCACAAGAATTGAGGTGTTATGAGTAGGGTTTTCCCTGATGGTCTTGTCCCCCGAGCCACGCCAGCTCCAAATAACACACAGATGCTGTATTAGATATAAAGCTGTTAGCCTGTTACTAGTATCTCTTATTGGCTAGCTCTGTTAAATATTAACCCATTTCCATTAATCTAAGTATTTCCACATGGTCTTATCTTACTGGAGAGAGAGCCTGGCATACTACCCTGTAGGTCCTCCATCTTGAATCTCGTCCCTACTTCTTCCTCTCTCCTCCTAGTCTCTTATTCCCCCATGTCTTGCTTTCCTATTGGCCAACAGTGCTTTATTCATTAACCAATAAGAGAAACATATTTACAGAATGACATCTCCCATCATTTAGGAGCATAAGCAGTGGAGAAAGACATCCTGGTGATGCTTGAGGGCATTTATCTTCTTGCCAGAGGAAGGTAGGGAAAAAACTCAACTCATAAGCAAACCTAGTTATCAGGCATCTCTCTTTAGTAAACGTTCATAAAGCTACTACTTAATTAAAGAATCCCTTAAGTCGTTTTTTTTTTTCTAATCTGAGTAAAATTGCCTTAGCACTTTTTCACCATTTGCAAAAAGAATTGAGTGGTAACTTTTGCTTCCAAACTATGTTTTAATAGTGATGATTTTGTGTAAGGGGATGTTGGCCAGAATAGCTGACACTAGGATAGTTTAATTAGTTACACATTTGCCTCCTATCCAGGCCCAATAAATATGCATTCAGCGGCACAGCTGCATCTCAGCGTGCACATTTAAATTAAAGAGGCCTCCTCAGAGGCTGGGGCAATCCTGGCATCTCTTCCCTTCGCCAGAAGCCACATCAAATGTTGAATCAGTTCTCTCTAGAATTTCTTCACAGGTGCCTATGCATGACAGTCACAAACACATCGCCACACATTAGATTTTCATACTGTTACCTAATGACCTACTGATCTCTTCAAAGTATACTAAGAACTATTTTGTTTCTTAATAAAATGAAGCCATTTCTTTCCTTTTCTCTTTTTTTAAAATGCACTTACACTGATGACACCTTACAATGAGTTTCAAAAACTACTATCTAGTGATTTCCTTTCATTTTCACTGTTGGCTTTTCTACAATAAAGCATCTGTAATTTACAGTAAAGGTGAACCAAAAAAAAAATCTCTTTTTCATACATTTGGCATCTAAATGAGGGTTATCTCAGATCAAAGAGACTGCCTCCCCAGATGTTTCAGTAAGATGCTATTTCTTCCACATCGATATTTTCAAATGATGTAGGTATTGTTTTTGTTGTTGTTGTTTAGTTTTGTTTTTTTCCCATTGAGAAATCCATAACTTCCAGGAAACGGGACATTGCTCATAGGTTCTGACCTGTTCTGTGTCATTCATCCACAGCTTACAGCCGACATAATCATGACAGATGAGCCAGCTCACTGTTTGGTCTCCTGTGCAGAGGGGGCAGGCTCACATCTTTTCCAAAGTGAGAAGTACAGCAATGAAATGGTTGTGCACTCACAAGGCACCTGCAGGGGACTTGTATCTGTGACAGGCAATGGTGGTACCTGCCATGACATGGAATCAAGCCAGGAGGTGTCAGGACCAACACCAAGTCATCTCATACTAGACTCTTCAGGGAGGAGCCAGAACAGAAAGGCCTGGCTTAACCATCTGTGTGGCCCTCCTATGGCTACCTGCATTGTTACTTTATAAACTGGCACTAGGTTACAACTGCCATCATCTTCATATAGGATTTGTAGTATGAATAGGGAACTCTATACAGATCAAAGGTACACATAGCATGAATGATACAGAGGGGAATGACACAGGGGAGGAATAAAGAATGCAGAGAGAGAGAGAGAGAGAGAGAGAGAGAGAGATGCAGAAGGAAATCTCAGTTTTTCTCTACTATTCATGACTGTAAATTATAAGAAGGTTAATGGCTTTTACTGTCCTAAAATATACCTATGCCTGCCAGGTTCCTGAAGGTTAATTGCTACTGCTGGGGGGAGCGGCCCTAATTTGCACTGCCTTTTAATGACCTTCCTGTAGGTAAATGCTAGAACAGACCTGCCTGCAGGTGTACTGCACACCCACCAGACGGATGGCCCTCCCTTGAAAATCGCTGAACACGAGCCTGAGTTATTGGGAAAGTTTATTAGTGATTGGCAGTGATTGATATTCCTGGGTAAATGTTGCTAGGTAATTTCACACTGTCAACTGTATTACAGGATTTCTTAGTTGAATTTTCAATTATACTTCAAATGCTCTCTTTCTGTCTCCTTGAAGTTTCTGTACTATCCACAATGACTTCCTCTAATACAATCCGTGCCTTTTGCGAGTTGACAAGAGAAGTGAAAGTTAGGAGGCAGCTAAGTCCTAGTTCATAGTCATACTACCTTTTCTCTGGGTGATGTGAGTACATTTTCTTTTTCTAAATAACTGAGATGCACTGATACCTGTCTGAAAGAAGAAATTCAGGAGATTAAATTAACATAATGTTTGCAACAAAGTGGTTTCTAGTGACTAAACAATTAAACTGACTTATATTATGACAACTTCTTAACCTCAAAAGCAAACATTAGACATGTGTGTCTTGGCCAGAGTTGTGGCACACTAACTGTTGACTCATGATGGTTGACCACAACTTCAAGAGCAACATCGGCTACCTAACAAGATCCTCTCTCAAGAAAAGCAATGCCTTAGTAGTCTTTGACTATAGAGGTAAAAACTGCTACCAAATATGTCTTAATTTAGTCCATACTTTTTAAAGTTTTGCTTTAAAGCACTTCTGTCTTATGCAATCCTCTCCTATCTTTTTGGTCAGTCGACAGTGAGACACACCAATACACCCTGGCCCCTCATTTTTAACCTCAAATTGTTCAGAAGAATAGCTAGAAAGGAAAAGGGACAAGAGTATACTTCATTAGTCATAATGTACCATTGTTATCATCACTGTTTTATGTCTTTGGTTCAAGGGGAAAATGTCTATCCCTGGGGCCTTTATTTATAAGGCAATATAATAGGTAAGGGCCATGTACCTTATCTGATAACTGTGCGGTATAAAAAAAAATACTGTTTTCAACCCAGTTCTGTCACTGTGATTTTGATCCTAATACCCCAGTACATTATAATCCTGCTTACCCATCTATGTAAATTGGAATTGACACCATCTTCCTTGACAGTGTTCCTAACTTCATAGGAGGGTCATGAATGTTATTCCTAGACAGTTCATATAGGAATGCAATATAAACTATAGAGAAATGACAATTCATTTATTAATTAATATATTTGTGATGATTAAATTATAGTTCCACTGCACCAAATATTATGGGATGGTGTGAGAAGTTTGAGAAGTTTGAAACTGAAGTTGTTTGGACATGGTTAGGAGGGAAGAATATAGACAGGGCATGGGCCAGGTACAATCATTTGTAGTATATTTACCAACTCTGTCTTTTTCAGACGCAGAAAACAATCTCATTTTCTGTTAATTTAAAGACAGTGTAAGCATGCTCTTTGCTTTATGCAAGACTAGAACAGACTTACTGGCCATCACCTGGATAGTGCCACTCTTTGATGGGAAATCATAAGATTAGCCTTAACCTGTGTGAATACATAGCATGAGCAAGAATTAAACTTCATTGTGTGACACACTGAAAATTTCAAATGACTTGCTATATCTATTCTGTTAGCATGAATCAAGAACATATTGTGCACAGTAAACAGCTACATAGGTTAGATTCCCTCCTACCCCTGCTGCACTGTATTCCTGCTATATAATCTAGGTGACTCACAATGACTTTCTTAGAGAGGACTAGTACTTGAGAATAGCATTTGGGACTAGTCTAACCATGAGATGTCTTTGGTATTTTTTGAAAAATACAGAGGTGGAAGCACTGTGTGATATGGGTTTCCCCCCTCTTTTGGCTGCTCGTCTCCATGCAGAAAAGAGATGGCTGCAGGAAGATTACACTTCAGATCTGGCAAGTAGAGTACGGGTATTGTACGTGTTCTGGAGAGATGTAAGTGTAGAAAGCTGAATGCAGCTAAGCTCTCAGGGAGAATTCTGAAAGAGATGTTAGAAAGAATGAAAAGTGCATAGTTGTGTATAGCAGAAAGAAGGGATTTTAGCAAGACCAAGAAGCAAATTTATAGTTCCCAAAGACACCATTCTGCTCTTGACTGGAGTTAGGAAAACCAACTGGCCCAGAGGACATTTGAGAGCACTCTCAAGAAATGTCAATGGAATTTTGGGGTTATATCCCTTTTAAATCCTCCAGTTTTATGACAAGATGGAATTTATGGGAAGGCTCTTGAGTAACTCAGGTCATACAGTAGGAGAAAGGGGTGTAAGCAGGAGTAAATCTAAATAACCATTTGCAGTCCCAAGAAGACGTGGAACTAGATTCTCCTCTGTGAAAAGAACAAGTGCCTGCTAATTAATTCCATGAAGGATCATCAAAGCCTGTCACATCATTTGGGGTAGGACCTAGGCCTCCCCTGTGTATCTAAGCAAAGAGGTTATCCCTCCTTAGGGAATGAGCTCCCAAAGCCAATTCCTGCACTAGTTCCACTGCCAGAGTCCCCACAGAATTCCCAGGCTTCCCAGCTGACACTCACATTAGGGAGCCTGGTTCAGTCTTATGCTGGTTCCCTAGCTATCAGACTGGGGTCCATAAGCTTCCACTTTCTCAGGTCAGCTGTTTCTGTGGGTTTGCCTAGCATGGTCTTGACTTCTTTGCTCATCACTAATCCCTCTCTATAACTGAATTCCAGGATTTTGACTCACTGCTCAGCTGTGAATCACTGCTTCTGTTAATATCAGCTACTGGAAGAAGGCTCTATGATGGCATTTAAGGTAGTCATCAATCTCATTTTAGGGGAAGGACATTTAAGGTAGCCTCTCCACTATTGCTTAGATTCTTAGTTGGGGTCATCCTTGTGGATCCCTGGAGATTTCACCAGTGCATGGCATGTACTCACTCATACGTGGACATTAGACAGAGAACAAAGGATAACCAGCTTTCAATCCACAACCCCAGAGAAGCTAGGAAACAAAGAGGACCTTAAAAGAGACATACACGAACCCCTGAGAATGGGAAAGGGACAAGATTTCCTGAGTAAATTGGGAATACCTCAATGTAGGAGGGAATGTAGGAGAAAGAGGAAGGGAGAAGGCGAGGAGGAGAACATGAGGAACCAGGAAGGTCAAGTTGGGGGACGAATAAAGAAAGAGAGCAAGGAAATAGATACCTTAATAGAGGGAGCCATTACGGGCTTAATGAGAAAATGTTTGAATTCTTTGCCTAGACCAGAAAAAAGGAGAACACCTTGACTGACAACACAACTAGATTCCATGTGATGGAAAAATACTTTTTGGCCTTACCCACACTAAGATGATATTAGAAAGAGAAATAAGTGTCAAATAATCCTAAGAGCAGTGCAAAACAAACCACCAACCTACCAAAACATGCAACAATAATGTAGTGTTGGAGGAGTACGGCCAAATTGAGAGTAGACTTAAGACACAGACTGAAGATATAGAAGGCTGAATATATATATATATATATATATATATATATATATATATATATTCACACACACACACATATATATACATATATATATATGTGTGTATATATATGGATTAAATTATGTCTACCAAGGGTGATGCTTTTATACATGTGGTACAAAAATAAAATAAATAATAAAAGCAGTCATCACATATCTGGAATGTGATATATGCAGTCATTTTAAGTCATTACTGTCTGCAGAGTGTTGACTTTTCCAAAAGCTAGGATGGTTCTAGAACCTCCAGCAGCTATGAGTTTGTTGGAGGATATAAAGAAAAGTGAATTTACCACAGTAAGACAATTCAATAGTGTGAAAAAGTTCAGCCCTGATCAGAGAGTGGTAATTAACAGGAGTCTCATTTAGCAGCTTTGAAGGCAGCACACTGACTTCAAGATTGCTGTAAGTGATTAATCTTTTCCTTCCATGATAAATCAAATTGAATTTCTATGTTTGGAATCAGCGAGTACTTATGGGCCCCAAATCTCCCTTTAAATCCATTTTTTAAAAAATTTCTTTGCGTCTTTCCTTCTATTCATCACCGTAAGAAATGTTCTTCAGTTTGGGCTGAGTTCTGACTGGATTGATTGCTTGTTTTAAATAGCTCTTTCATCTCCTTTGGGGGGGAAAATGTATTTTCAAGAAGGCCTGCTCTGAGGCATAATGCAAGATCACAATTCAGGGCTCCTCTTATATTCTCAAGCAGGAATATGAAATGAGACACCTACAGTATCTGAGGAGAATTTGGCCTTTCTCAGAAGACAGCTTTTGTACTTTTATCTGTGGTGGGCATGAGATTGTGGGGTGTGTCCATGTGTATTTGCAAGCTTTTAAAGATGGGTAGATGAGGCAACAGTGCTGGGAAGCATGAAATATGAAACAGTAAAAAAAAGAATATATCCTTGTAGGGAAAGAAGCTTTGACAAAGAGAAGGGGAAGACTTAGGCTGGCAGACAATGAAGTGGGAGGTTGCACACTTTCAAAGGTTAGTAACTGAATGCATTCTAGATTTCTAAAAATAGGCAAACAGGGAGATACAGTTGTTTAAGAATGCTATACTCTGCTAAGAATGCTATTTTACTTATGTAATGCAATCCCTATGGAGAAAAGAATTTGAACCTCTGCATCAGTTTTGAAATAGACATTCCCCAGGAACAAGTTCTAAATCCATCTGGCTTTGTGAGTCTCCTCCAGTCCTACCAAGGGACTAACCGAAAAGTAGTCTGTGAAGAGATGTCTTTATTAGAACTTTTCAGAAGATCTTCAGAACCAAATTATTCTGAAGTTTTAATGGACTTCAATGAGTCCCTGAAGCTCAAGATTCCAAAATAAATTCCAACTCTTGCAGCAGCATTTGAAAGATTTTATTCATAATTCTGCAGCATTAAAATGGTGACCAGCCGTTCTCTTTGGCAGAGTGCTTGCAAAGGCCAGGATAGAGAAAAGGATCTAAATCACAGAAGAGGATAATTTGAACATTAAGAAAAACTTCCTGCTTGAACTTGGTGGAAAAAAATATTTTGCTATGATTTGAGAAACACAGACTCTAGGCAGATCTGTGGTCAACACTGTATGAACTTCAATACCCTTTTTGTGAAAATTAGGTCACAACAGACTCTCATTCACATCACTTATATCATCACTGGTGGAGGTATGCCCAGAATTCATTCCTCTAGACCTCCCATCTGTTCCTTTCACCCACTAGATCACCATCTAGAGATGATCAGAGCTCGAACTACAAAGATCCAATCTCACTGTCACGCAACAGTGGACAAATTTTGAGAAAAAGATAACTGATGTTTTATTTTTATCTGAAAAATTTCGATGAGTGAGTCTAAGTGAATGAAGGGAAAATAAGATCTATAATGAAAGCCACATTTTGAGAATGAAAAGGGTATTTATTTCCTGTAGGTGGCTGTACAAGATGGTCAGCCTGGTTAGCATGAAAGCTTCTGTAGGGATAAGAGAAGCAAACAGAAAAAGAAGTCAGGTATAATCATTAGAGAGTTGCTTTATGGGTAACAAAGAATAATCCAAAAGGCAGTCCCTGAAAATTACCTATAAGTGTTTCATGAAGAAAAGTACTAATATCTTCTTGTGGATCACAGAGAGGACCCTTACCTACAACAGATCCTTCTGTTCTCAAAATCATATTTCTTTCTTACACCCCACATTGGAGAAGAAAGAAACAGAAATGACACCTAGATTAAGTAAATAAGTAGAGGCAGAAAGGTAGCTTACAGACTACAAATAAGGGGACTTGTCACCAAGGCTAATGACCCGAGTTGATCACCAAGACCTACATGGTAGAGAAAGCAAACAGACTCACAGGCTGCCCTCTGACTTCAACACTCATGGTATGGCATGAATATATGTGCGCACATACACATGCATAAACACACATATACATACATCCACAAATAAATAAAAATTTAAAAATTAAGGTAGCTAATAAATAAAGGCAGGGTGAAAGAGACAAGGAGGGAGGAAAAAGGAAAGGGAAGGGGAAACTGTTCCTACTTTTGTCCCTACTACAGACTTTTAAACATGGATTAAGCTCAGAATATAATTTGTAAAGGAGAGTTTTGGATTGTACAAAAGATTAAATTTTAACATTCTACTGGATTTAAATGTTTCAAAATATTGGAGTAGATCTTGTTCAGCAAAGACTCATACCACTCTGCCTCAGGTGGGACTATGTTTCCATACTTATTCATTAAGGTTGATTGAGAGTGCACAAGTAAATGTTCAAAGCTCCAGACATTGGTTAGAAGCATTAGTTTTGTCAACTTTTAAAAGATACACCCTAGAACTCTCTGCCGCTCTAGCTGGAGCCCATGAATGAAACAAGTGAAACACAGCCATCTCTTATTATTAATGTGGCTACTGTGGTGATATCAAGTACTATAGTACCTCTGGTTCCTTAATAAACTCTCATAGCTCACTAACACTACAAATTTTTCTCACACACATGTAGCCTGGACTTTGACATCAACATGCCAGCATAGTTAGGTTCTGCTGAGATTCTCTTGCAGGTTACAGTCTACTGTTCTTCCATTTTGTATGTTCATAATATAAAGAAGGTAGGAACATTCATTGAGTTCCCTTTGGTGAGAGTTAATATCACTCATAAGAGTTTCCCTTCCAAAGACCTTACTTCTAACGTCATTATCCTTGGGGAATAAAAATATCCATCCACCATGAGTTGTCATGAACAGTTTGTAGTCCAAAACCACCATTCAGCAGAACTGTGTGCCTGTGGACATGAGAATCAATGCTATTGTCTTGAATTTGGAAATGATTATATAAATCACCATCATGACAACAGCTGGCTAAGATCAATAGCAACATATCACCATAGATTAAAAGTCAAAGAGTATAAAATGTTACTCAGTGAAAAGGTACTCTCACTCTACAGTGAGCCCAGCCAATGGCTTCAACTGCTAAGCCACAAATATTTTTATTACAAGTTCATTGATATTACAAGTAATAGTTAGTGCATCAATAATCAGATGGAACCATACTTTTCCTCTATTACATATAAGTAGGTTATTATATTTACCAATTTTTCTCCATGTAACATTTTTCAGTATATGAAGGATTTCATTCTTTTGCTGCACATGGTATATAGTATATTAAAGTTTGTATCATATTTTCTAATAGTATATAGGAAAAGTGATTGAGAAAAGTTAAGCAATACACTCATGATAATGTCCAGAGGTGGGTCATAGAAAACTGAAGGAAGGAAATTGAAAGGCTGTTTTAAGAGAGAGTAGCTTCTTGTCTTGAACCCTACTGAGCCAGTTGTCAGGACAAGGCAAGTAAAAATTTAAGTAACTTAGATAAATGCCTTATAGTGTGTGCTGAGTTTGCACTTACTATTACAGTGACCATGGTCATCATCATGCTCCGGCTCAGGTCCACCCCAATCAACAGACTGAGATTGCATCACTGATCTTCATAGCCTTCTCTTCTATTGATGGCTCTCCCCCACAGATTTTCCTGAAATATGTGCAGTGTGGCCTTTCCTTTCTTTGTGCCTGGCCTTGGCTTCAGTGACATCATACAATCAGAAGTTTATTGATTCTTTTCCAATCCCTCAGATCTGTACCTTCATCCCTCCTTTCAATGTCTAAATGTCCTTCTGGTACCTGTATGGCATCAAGCAATATGTTCAACTCTGAATGGTATGTTAACCTCCTCTGTAATCATTGATTTGAGCATCATTTGCCCCAGTATATTAAGTGGAAGGAATCATATACAGCACAGTGGAATTTTGTAAGGTTTAAATGTTACATATTATCATATAAGTATTAGCTGTGTAATTTTCTGTTTTCAATGCTTTTATTGATGCTTTTCTCATTTTAGTATTTTCATCTACCATTAATTTGAAAGCTAAAGCCAAGTCTGTATTTAATACCTCATTTTTTATTTTCAGATGATGTTTTAGAGTCTCAGTTTTCCCTAACTGCCAAGCAACATACAGACATTATAAAGACATGGCATCACAGCAAGTTCTAACCAGTTTTTCCTTCTCTACTGATTCCCAGTCATCTCCTCACCATGACTTTCTCATTTCCATAAGACACTAGAAACTTATTCCTAAGTTCTTACTTCTCATATTGTAATTCACTTGCCAAGTCAAAATAATAATTATTTTTAAAATTTTCAAGGACTGGTGGTACAGAGATGGTTCAGTGGTTAGAGTGCTTACTCCTCATGCATGGGGCTCAAGTTCAACTCCTAGCACCTATGTTGGGTGAGTCCCTGGCGTCTGCAACTCTAGTTCTAGGGTATCTGATGCCTCTGGCCTTTCTAGGCACCTAGACTCACATGTTCATACCCCCACCTCCAGACACACAGGCATACCATAATATAAAAGCTGTTGAAAATACTGAGCCAATTTTGTCAAAAGTTGTGAGGAATCTTGGTGACGACATAGAAATCCATCCCCATCTTTCTGAAGAAAAAAATGAGGCCCAATTCAAAAGAGATCTCATATGAGGGAGCTGAGACCAAAATCTGAGTGCTCTCAACAATAAGACCATCATTCCATGACATCTCCTAGTACACTTTCCTCTCATCATTTCAGTTGCCTCCACTGTGGTCCAGTCTATGGCTATGTCTGCCCATCTTTGTGATTATCTCCAGTCCCTTTCCTAACAGTCTCACAGCAGCATAGGTCCACTGTTGTTCAACAATGCTTACACTCATAGTTTCACACATTTCACAACCACAAAGTCATTTTCTCAGTTCAATTTTATGTGTATTCACTTTTCCCCATGTCATCTTCAGTAACAATGATCTGTGAAATTATGTTTTGCTAACTCATATGTTTTTAAATTCATGAATAAAATTTTAGATAGTAGCTTAGATTATCTGTAATGTTTGACCAATTTTATGATCTTATATTTATAGCACAATGCCAATATATTAAATTAGTTACTATTTACTTCATTTTATTTAGAATATTTTTTGTGGTGTGTTGTCTTTGAGAAAGCATTTGATTAAAGAGGGTAGCCCAGAACTTATTACATGTCCCAGACTAGCTTCAAAATCATAATTGTAATGTCCCAGTCTTAAATACTGGGGATGATAGGTATATACCACATCTCGTCTGTCTGTAGAATAAGTTTTAACTCATAGTTTTTTGTTTGTTTGTTTGTGTGTGTGTTTTGTTTTTTTACCAGTTTTCTATTGTCTTCAATGAAATTAAGGAATGACCCTTTCCCTTTAGGTAAGTTAAGTTTTTGTGGAAGAAACATGACTTAATTATTCAGTTTCTTCTCATTTTATTCCTCTGAACTTTTGTTTTAGCGCCTTTGCAAAAAGAGGACACCATCAACATCAATCATAATAATTTCTGGTTTTTCTAAAAGTAAAGATTCTACCAGCCAAACAGAAGACATGAGAATTGCAATTCTTTAAGTTAAAAGTATTCTGTGTCTTATTAGGTCACAGAATTAAATTTTTATTTTGGAATTTCCATTTGTCTTTGCATTCTATTTCTTTGAAGAAAAAGCAAGAATAGCAACTGCATGATTTTGCAAGGAAAAAAAAGCAAGAAAATCTAGACTACTGATACCCCCCTCTCTCAGTGCTTTTTTCCTTCTCTACCTCTCTCAAGAAAAGAAGGAAAATTTATAGCTTTTAGTGGTTGTGAAAACCAGGAAATAATAGAGAAATCATGCATTCTGCAGGAATTCTCTGGAGTGTATTAAATTAAACTGACAGCGTTGATATCGCTATTCATGTTGAAATAATTAGCAATTCTAAGGCTATTAATGGTGTATTGTATCACTGTTTTAGAATTGGTAGGATGAATGCAAAAACCTTTTGGTGACTTTTGCTCCCACTAAAATTTAATTAGCCTCAGTTACTGACCTCATGTTTTATGTAACAGTACACTCCACAATGATCTCATAAAGAATTGAAGTTTGGGAAGAAAGTCATTCTTACTTTAAAAACTAGCATCATGTAAAAGTTCTCTGAGTGTTTTTTAACTACTTTTGCAAAGTATTCTTATAATTGCTAACATTACCTATGGGACTGACTGACTTTGAATTTAATTGAAGTAAAAATGCGTCTATTTGACAAGGTCACTTTTTAAATTGGAGCAGCACTACTTTGAATTACAGTTCTGATTTTTTTTCCTTTCTAAATTAACTATGATCTATAAAATTATCGATAAAGAATAATACCTAGGTCATCAAATATTAACAATGGTTACAAGAGAGGAAAACTACCTTTAATGCATATAAAATTTATGGATAATAGTGATTCCTACTAAGCTGGGAAGCCTAGGCCTGTGGAGCTCAGAGGCAATGCAGTGAGTTTCAGAGGACAACTCTAGTCTCTACATGCTTCATCGAAGTAGTACTTAATTAAGCTAGTGCAGATCAGGGATGAACACCCCAGTGACAGTATGCAAAAGCAACATTGATAGGTGGTAGTGGGGGTGTGTTTGGGGGTAGATGACAGAATTTAATTGGCCAAGAATCCCACCCTAATGGAGACATTTTTTATGGTATTTGTAATTGCAATATTGCTTTGGAAGCACATCATGGCAATGGTGATGCTTATTGCCGTGCCACTAGGTTTTCTTTATCAGGCAATTTCCTGGTTACTGAACTCCCATGCTCCTTCTGAAAATTGCTATTAGATGTATGTTCTCAGTTGGAAGGAAAAGGAACGGCCATGCTAATGCTCCCTCTGTCAGGTCAGTTGGACCAGAAACTTCCACTACATATCCTCCTGAGGTGAGGCAGGTTAGCAAGAGGGAAAGCTCAACTCACCATGGATGCCATGTTGAAGCTACTGTGGATCTTTTTCATGTAATCTTCAGTTTCTTGACACCCCTCTTATTTCAGGATACAATCTCACTCTGCTGGAAAGCAGAGGCAATAGAGTGACAGAGAGGTCCTTTTCCATCAATAATATTTACAAACATGACTTGAAGCAGAGCCCAGACTACATAGTGAGCCACAGTGTGGGCAGTACCATGCCACATGTGTGCAATGGGCAAAGCAGCACAGTGTAAGTGGAAAGGGTGTGGGACCCATAACTAACACAAAACAAATGCAACACCACTGCTGGCTTTCAGGCTCTGCTATTGCAAGATGTAAATGGAGACAAACAGCTGGATGGCCATGAGCTTCAGTTTTCTTTGCCTTAAAATAGGATTCATACAGGTTCCCACAATTCTGCCATGATAGGTATACCTATCATAGGCATATTTAAAACACAAGGAGGTATACATGTACACTGTATACATTGCCATTATTAATAAAGGTAACTCATCCTGCCCTCTTCATCAGGGACTCCCTCAGATGTACAATGTGAAATAAACAGACATCTAACTTTCCTGGTTCCATCCAATCTCTATAGAGATGAGAGGGTTGTATGGCTACACATTATATAGATTCAATTCATTGACTTGCCCGTTATTCATACTATATTGAATATTACTCTGTTGGGAGCAGTATCTAAGGCCCTGAGAAACTTATTTTTAAATTATGAGAAAAGTACATAATTTTATTTAAAGGAAATAAATAGATGTATGACGAGCTGAAGAATGCTCAGGAAATTATTTTCAAATCAAAGGAAGCTATACAGATAGTCATAAATAATGAACTATGTCAGTCAAGGTGAACTTGAGAAAAAGAAAAAAGAGGGTCTAAAACTAGAGTGACATAATGCAATAGAATATGCATTTGAGGGAAAAAATGGTGTGGAAGAATAAGTTCTTATTTCATGGCTCCTTCAAGGGGCTTAGTAATCTCTTAATCATGTATCCCCATCATGTTTCTTTGAAGACTCTCATGCAATAAATAGCTATAGTTTATGGTTATGCATTGTTGAGAATAAACAAACACATATCTTCCAGAGGTACAATTCTTAAAGTAGAAGTAAAACTGAATTCCATTAGGAAGGCATTAGAACATACCACGGATGCTCATCCCACAATACAGGTGTTTTTCTTAGGGTTTCTATCGCTATGAAAAGCCATGATCACAGCAATTCTTATAAAGTAAAAACATTTAATTGGGGTGGCTTACATTTTCAGAGGTCTTAACCATTATCATCATGGTGGGACATGGTAGTGTGCAGGCAGGCATCGTGCTGAAGAAGTGTCTAAGGCAACAGGAAGTGGTCTGAGACACTGGGCTATATCTTGAGCATATATGACACCTCAAAGCCTGCCTTCACAGCGACACACTTCCACCAACAAGATTGTACTTACTCGAACAAAGCCATACCTCCTAATAATGCCACTTGCTTTGAGGGCCATATTCTTTCAAAGCACCACAGCAGGGCTTCCTGGGAAAGACAAATTTTATGTGGAGACAGGAAAGGCACGCACACATGCATTCTGGGCCGTTTCTCTTTTCTTTCTGGGGGTAGAACAGAGTTATTCTTTTCAACTTTGTTTTATGATCGGTACAATAAAGTACTAGGGACTGGAGCTTGAGTTTTGTTATGCAGAAGGCATTGCTGTGAGTTATTTACCTTCCTTCCCAAGTCTCATGCTTTTCTACTTCAAAGTTAATATTCCATGTGCTGTCCATAGTGTGGACTATCTCCATTACATTATTCATGAGGGAGAATACTACTACATACACTAATTAATTGCTTCTGTTAATATTCAGTGAGAAACAAAGTTCACGATAGTTAAGCACAGCATTTTCAAACCACTTACATTTTTCTTGTACACTGGAGCTGAGCCATGAGAAAGTCTATTACAGATGAAAAAGGCTTATGGTGAGGCTTGGCCCTTGTCAAACAGAAGTCTCTGTCCTAGAGATGTTCATGCACATGACTGTCCAAACAAAACCATTAGGATTTTCTACGTGAGATGGTTGCTTTCTTACTTTTAACAAAAATGTACTAACAACCTTAACAATTACTTCTAAAAGTATACATAAATTACCCACTCAAGTCAGATATTTGAAATGGTCTTTTCATGGTACTCTTTTAAAAATTGCTTGAGAAGATCAAAGAATTCCTGCAAAGAAAGCTAATGGACCTCAGGGAATTCCAGTGGGATGCTCAGGAAAAGTGTCTCTTACACAGTTTTGATGGTATAGTATAACTGTAGAAAACCTGAGAGAAAAAGATATTATAATCCTGAGGCCTACATTTAAAAGGTGTGATTGGAACCATACAGATTCTTTAACTTCAAATTTCCTAAATGGCTTTTCAAAAAAAAAAAAATCACAATTTAGCCTGAAGAAATGGAACAGTAGGTAAAGCCCTTGCTGTGTAAGCACAGGGAACCAAGTTTGGATCCCTAGCACAGTAAATGCTGGGTGGAGTAAGCATGTATTTGTGACCTCAGTGCTGGGGGATGGAGACAGGTGGGTCTCAGAAGTGTCACTGGTTAGCAGCCAAGCTGAAATGATGGGTGACCTCCAAGTTCAGTGAGAAAGTCCTATCTCAAGAAAATAAGGTGAAAAAAATGATTTCAGAAGATAGTACATCCTCTGCCTCTGGCCTCCATATACACCATTCAGACAACCACTCAGACACATGTAGAATACACACACACACACACACACACACACACACACACACAGAAAGAGAGAGAGAGAAAGAGAGAGAAAGAAAGAGAGATGGGGTGTTTGGGTGTTTTTATTTTATTTATGTATATGTTTGCCGAATACCAACATTTTTTTTAAAAGGAGGACTTTTTATTGTCTGATGTGAGTTTTAGGTGGCAATTTGAAAATGAATTCTTGGAATTGCCAACAATATTTCCTAACTCCGGCCCCAAACAAAGCCAGGGAAAGCTCTTGAAGGTAGCTTATTTTACATCATAGCCCCAGGATAAACCAAAATAATCCAGGAGGAGGAAAACAACAATCATAGTAAGAAAAAAAAAATTCCCACAGTGAGCTACACACCCCAGATGCCCAGACCTTCCATGGTTCTTAATGAGGGTCAGAGGTCAAAGCTAAAGAGCCTGGTGAAACAGTGAGAACCAAGATCCTGTTTCCATTTTAATGCTCTGGTGTTTATGTTTGGCTTCTGCAGGGGAAAGGCCCAGACAATTCCACTTCCAGGGAGGCCAGCACACACTAGACTTTGGTGTAGTAGTTTGACTGAAATGTGGGGGTGTTCATGGAGCTAAGGATAGCCTCTATAAAAAAAAAAAAGTACAGAAATACAAAAATAACACTGTTGGTTGAACTTCTTCATATATGCCTGGCCTAAAATTAAATCACATTATCAAAATAAAGACCATTATTTTCAAATGCCCCTTCAACGCTCCACCAGCTTACCTCCCCAGAAGGCTGCTGGAGTTTAAATTTAGTACCAATGTTGGTTACATAACAGTCACCAGGCAGCTCAACCTCTCAGTCTCTCAATTTGTCAGCCTGACCTTCCCATCACACTCTGACAAACTTCATCTATTACAGCTGATTATTTTGTTTATCTTAGAGACTGATGGTGTAGTTTATCACTAATTTTGCATTACCTGACTTTGGACCATTGAACTTCAGTAAAAACTTATCACTCAAAAGCAAAAAGAAAAAATTCTTTTGTGGATAAAACATTACATTTTCACCCACTATCACCCTTTTCTCAACTTCTGAACCTTTGATGACTTTAGAAACTAGATAAAAATCAACAGTTTCATGTACTTCCCAATCTTATCATTTCCAGATAACTTTAACTTCTGTTTTCCCGGCTGGGCCTGGCTGGAAATCCTGAAACAACAGTGTCCATCCTACAAGGAAGTCCAATATGGATAGGAAATGCCACACACTGCCCTGGCCCAGCCTTGCCAAATATCTACTTGGTTCTGGACAGAGTTCAGGATGAAACTTCAGTACTTGTTCGTTTGTTTTAGATCTGATACTAAAATAAGCCAAAGGCCAAGTGACTAGAAATGGCCAGGAAGGTTTATTAGGTACTTACTCAGTGAAAGCCCTTGGATATGAACTTTCCAACCATTAATTCCTTTGATCTGTTCAGTGGTCCCATCTGGAGAGTTACTATTAGTCTTTACATTTTATGATGAGAAAACTGTGGCTTAGGGCAGTGAATCTTTACATTTATAGAGCTAGAAATGACTAATGCCAGGCTTCCAATTGAGTGTGATTATAAAGCTTAGTCATCTGTTATCTATGGTATCTCCTGTTAGTATATGTTGGGTGCCAGAATCCCACACAAAGTCAACTGACTTCCCAAGACTCCATTCCTTTAGAAACAAGTTGAACGCGCACACACACACACACGTGCGCGCGCACACACACACACACACACACACACACACGCATGCACACGCGCGCGCGCACACACACACACACACACACACAAAGATACTCTTCCCAGGTAGTTTTAAAAGAAATGAAGTTTGAAATGGGGATATAGGTCAGGGGATTTCATAATCTGTAAACAGTCTACAAATACCTTAATAAGGTGTAGACTTGTTGTGGGCACACTCCATGGAGAAATCTCCAGGCCATTTTCTCCACTCCTTCACTGCATAGAAACACTAAGCACCTACTATTTTCCTAAAGCAGTAACAGGCAAGGTTTCTGAAGTCATGGAGCTTGAGGAACAATTCTGTGACTCACTGTGTGTTCAGGGCACTCAACAGGATTCAAATCACAACTTCTGGCCTATTAAACAATAGTAGACTATTGAGGGTGGAATGAATAAAATATTTATAGGGATTGCTGACTTTAACCTTCTAACTCTTGTTTAGTTCAGGCATGATTAAAATCACTCTTCCACTAATTTTCTGCGCATTCTGCACACAAAAAAGTATGCTCTATGTCTATCTCTATAAATATATTACTATAGCCACCTGCCTTTAATAAATAAATTTCCTATGTGGTTTGAAGCAAGAACATAATACTCAGTGGTTAAAAGCACTAGCTGCTCGATCATGAGCATCAGAGTTCAGATTCCAGAATACATATTAGATGTCTCAAGCTCTAAGGGATATGACATCCCCTCTTAGATTCTGCATACACTCATAGACATACACAGGTAAACTCAGACTATACAAAAATGTAATAAAATTTTAAACAAAATGTTAAATAGAAAGTGACAATTTTAGTGGTACATGTCTTTAATCCTAGCATCTAAAAGACAAAGGCAGATAGATCTTTATAATTTCCACACAAACAACCTAAGTATACTGCCTATCAATAGAACAATCCCTTTAATTTTCCAATTTTCTTTGCTAATACTAGTGAAAAGTCTGAACTCAATTAATTCTTTGGGAGGCAGACATAGTAATCCACCAAAAGGAGATTGATTCTCTGGTTAAGTATTCAATTCTGGCTGGGTTTACTTTTAGCTTCTTGGTGAACACAAATTAAACATTCAAAACAAAAATCAGACCCAGAAAATTTGTTATTCATAATTCTATAGGGGGGTTAGCAAGCAGAATGTTTTACAGATTGTCATGGTGTTAACATTGGTTCTTCGATGATTTGTCTTGGTCTCTGTGATACTAAACAAGAAATAACCCAACAGCCGTCATGAATTAAATCAGAATTTCAGACATGGAAACTGTTGATCTCAATAAAATAGCATATCCAAGAAACATTTCTGAAGCTTTTTATTTTTTACTGATCAGCTATGCTCGCATTAATTTTCATAGCATCTTAGAGTATTTAAAAATAAAATACTGATATATTTGTAATTATTTACTCATTTATTTACTCATTTATAGTATTAGAGATTCTACCTAGGTCCTTCATGCTTGCTAGGACATGCATTCTATAACTAAACTATATACCAAGCTCCAAAAATACATTATGAATATATATTTCCTTAAAATGAAACATACACATTTCCAATTTTCCCTTTTAAGTTAATATGGCTATTTAAAAAATATGTCTATGTCAGCAATTTGCCATAATTTTCATCCAGGAAAACTAAGTATAATATTTTAAAGTAATGATTCAAAGGTAACTGTCCAAAGCTACATCCTTCTTTGAGTGCCGAGAATAGGTGTTACCTACCCACCCCAATTGTTCATTTGAGAATATGGTCATGAACTTGGCAAAAAAAAAAAAAAAAAGAACACACCAGACCACACCAGAAACTTAATTTCTCCTCAAACACTGTCTTTCTCCAGACTGAAAATAAAAGATGCCCTTGGTTTATATTCAGTCTTCCTTAAGGGCCTTCACAGACACTTAAAGCAAAGACGAGCATTGTGATAATAGTTAAAATTGAACTAAGTCGAGCTAGATGGCCACCAGACCCTCCAGAGCCTAAGCTTGCTCATAAAGGGACAAATTGGATGTCAGGTAAGTCGCAACAGAGTCCAAATCGTCTGCTGGGATAAGACAACTAGAAAAATGGCCTGAGAATTTTCTCACTTTGATTTCTAGTTATAGTTAAAACAAATATATTTTCATTACATTCTGAACAATTTCCTTTTCAAATACCATCTCTCAATCAAGTTTGGGCACACAGAGCACCAAATCCAGGGTCCATTGACTAGGGTCTTCTTATTGTTCAATACTGGGAGTTCTAGAGAAAATAAGACAGGCAGAGTATGAGCAACTGGGGACCTCAGATGAAGTTGAGAACTGTGTCTCGAATAGTGCCACATTTGCTCAACAAACCATTCTGCAAGTATGTTGGGAATTTTATTTATAGGTTTACTCGGTCTTGAAGTTAAATTCTAACAAATAAGAGGGAAAAGAAAATCTGTAAGTTACTTTTCTCAATTTGCATTTTCACTTATTTCATTTTTCTGTTATTGTAGTTCTCCCCATAAGTGAGGGTCAGAAAGATTAGCATTTTCTGGGAGGTAGACTTTATATCAAATATTATGATACGTATCTATGTACAATTGCTCTAAACCAGATATCTGAGAGTTATTTTATAACCCAAATATAAGCACATTACTATAAATTTGTAAAAAAAAAAAATCAAGATTGGATGTTTGTGTTTAAGATGAAATCTTTTTTTAAAAAAAGTGTGTCTTACCTTGGGTAATATATATGTTTGAATAATTGAATAAGTTAAATATTTTCTGCTCTCTGAAGCTAAGAACAATCTTTTCTATTTTGGCTATTTCAGGTCATATCTTAGTTCAGGGAGCAGTGTCTCCTTCATTGTCACAGTGTCCCAAACATTCTCTCTTGGAGCCATTTAACCTTAAATTTGATTTAAAATTACTATTTCAAATTGTGTGTTTATGTGTGTATGTGTGAAGACATCTTAATGAAATATAACTAGGTCTACCTTTCAAAAAGAAATTATTTCCTATACCCCTTAACTTATTAAACAGTTACTGTGTCTTTTAAAAAATGATATCAAATTTAACTTCCCATGAAAGCCAAACAGATATAAACAGAGAAAATAGGATTTGACTCCTTTGGGGTAGCTTTAGTACCAAAAGTTCCTATTTGTGTGTGACTAATTGCTTTCTTTGATGGTCTTCACTCTGGGAAGATGCCGGCTTTATGCACTTCATCCCCAAGAAGGCCCAGTTACTTATTTCCTAAGTGTACACAAAGGTTTGTATTATATCACATTGGGTCAAATCCTAGGACTTTAGAGAATGTGCTTTCTCAGAGAGTAAGGAGAGTGGGCTCCCGAAAGTCTCTCCTAGAGATAGCACAGTGGGAGGGAAACTGAATGCCCTTCTGTTTTCCATTAAAGTTATGTTCTGCACAAAGTTTGATTGCTAAACATCTGGCAGTCTTTTCTCTGATAACGTACTTAGCTCAGTAGGATGGACAGTGCTTAGCCTTTGAAGCTCCCTATAGCTCTTAAGTGAGAAAAAGAGAGAGAGAGAGAGAGAGAGAGAGAGAGAGAGAGAGAGAGAGAGAGAGAGAGAGAGAGAGAGGATGGTAAGAACTCTACATTTTCCCCTTCTAAGAAGAGTAGCAAAAGATGTTTATGGCCTTTTCTTACTTTCTGTTCAGTGAATAGGAGATAAGGGAGATCTGTTAAGGACAGTCACCAAAATACTTTGTCCACTTCTTATGTCTAAAATAAAGCCTTTCCCTTCAATGTTGGAAAAGAACCAAAATATGATGGAAATGTTTTTTCATATCTTTAAATGTCTATATTGGTTGAGAACATGTGGGATAAAAGGAGAGAAAAAGCAGAAACATCAGAAATGAGAGGCTTGAAGCCTATGCTATTTTGTTTTGATGAGATTATGCACCATTTATTCTGTAAGTAGTATTTCCAACCTTTCACCAAGTTTACATTTCCAACAGGACAAGAAAAGCTTATTTCAGTTAGGATTAGCATTTGAAACTGAAAGGAAGTATGCAGGTCACAGACTCTAATTCACATTTTGGGTAAAGATGAAGAAACTGCTGTAAATTGCTTGAGTTACTCAGCGGCAAACAGTTCATAAGAATATTTAAAGAGGTTTACAAGAAATTTATAGTTACCTACTTTTTTTATAAATAAGTGGGAGTTAATGAAAGCAATTACCACTGAATGTATTGACTATGAATTTGCTTTTGAGACACATAAAATCAATATCAAGAAAACATTTTTTGCATGTTTACTGCCCATTGATAAAATTAAAGCAGCCTTAAGAAGCCATGGCTTACAATATGAGTCACACCTAGGGTAGATGAATGGCTAAGATAGTAACTTTGGTGGGAACTACATCATCAAAGAAATCTATGGCATGAACATTTGCCTGGAGAGGGTGGTCAATGGAAAAGGTGCTTGCTGAACAAGCAGGAGGACTTCCCACGTTAAAGCTAAGCAGGTATGGCTGCTGTTTATACTCCCAGTACTCAGAATGTAGAGACAGGGGCTCCCTGGGATAAGATGGCTACCTGGGCCAGCCTTGTCTGAAAGTTCTGTGCAGAACTGACAGTCTCTGCTTCGATAAATAAAGGGGGAAGTGTCAAGGAAGACGCACAATATGAACTTGGGGCCTCTCCATGCATATGTACACTTGTGCCTGCTCAGCAACCCCATATCACACACCACATATACAGATGGGGAAATGATTAATATTTTACTGTCATCTACAGGATTTTCTAAATTGCAGGAAAATTATGAGAGACTAAAATAACTTCAGTTAAGTGTACTTCACCAAATTCTGGCTTCAGACACACAGAGAATTTTCATGGAGGGATGAATAGATCGGAGATCTTTCGGTGTCCATTTACTGAGTACTTAGTCTTTGTCAGGCTGTATTCTATGTGTTTCACATGCATGTACCAATCTCATTTTTCCAGAGATGCTCAGAGATATCAACTATGACTTCCCATTAAACCAATGAGGAAATTAGGTACTTGATTTGCCCAAATGCATGTAGCTAATGACGGCAAGATACCTCCACCTGGGCTCCAGAATGCTAAACCTCTATGTGCTATTAGGTAGTGACAGTACTACTTGATTCTCTAGCAGGCAATCTTCTTTTCTGCTTGTGCTATGTCCATTCAACATGTCTCAACCTCTAGAGCTATGAAAGAGTAAATAGTGATGCTAAACCACTGTGGTTTTATGAACATATAATGCTGTGTCCTGTGACGTACAATAAAAGTAGTAGAGAGTTATTTTTTAGGCCCTAGAACCATGCTGAATAGAAATATGTTTTCTAAAACCGATTTTTTGCTAAAACCAATCAACCTTTAGAAATGCTGAAAAGGATGTTTTCTTCTATCTCTGTAGGAAAAGGGAACAAGAAATGCAAGTCAAGTTCCATAGCTTGAAGTGAAATAATTCACCATAGAAAAGGCTCCTGACACCACAGGGAAAAGCACTTCTGCTAACACTTCTAAATGTCCCTTAACCATGCTCTCCCTACTTACTTTGTAATGATTGCATGTTTTCCTTTGGGCCTACTAAAGTATTTAATTGCAATTACACTCATTTACATAGCAGATGAGGCTAATTGCTGGTATTAGTTACCAAATGTATGCTTGTATTGTGAGGGTGAAAAAAAATGCCCTACAGAAAAGAAAACGACTGTGCCTTTAATTAAGGAGTTATGAAGTCAGAATGAGCTGGTTCCAAGATGTAAATATGAAATTGAGGGCTTTCAGAACTCTATAATGGGTTTTTATTACTCCATCTCACTTCCTTGATTACACACAATGTTTAGAGACTAAAGATAAATACAGTGCAATGTTCATAGGGCTGACCTGATTGCTAGGCATGTTCTCTCACACATAGATTGAAATAAATGCAGTTGTCTTGCGAGCCTATGATAAATGGTGGGTTATGAGTACCTGGTCTTCATTTACTTGGCTATTCAGTTGCTAATCCTGGCTTCACTCCTACAAGCAATGCTGCCATCCTCAAGTACAAACAAATCGATTTCTAGGCATGATTTTGTACATGTAATGTCAAATAAACAAAGGCAGAATGCAATTGGGTGCAAATTCAAAGGGAAAGCCAAAAGCCTAGTTTTTTCTCCTTAATTTTCCTTGACTAATTTCTGTGTTAGAATCGTAATGGCTAAAAAATGGAAATTGTGGGGACCTTCCTTGAGGAAATTGATAATCTCATTAAAAGATAGAATTATGCCTCTGAACTACTCTCTGGATATATATATATATATATATATATATATATATATATATATATATATCCACAATACTCTTTTGAGAGAGAGATGGAGAGAGAGAGAGAGAGAGAGAGAGAGAGAGAGAGAGAGGAGAGAAGTGCACACTGCATGCACACAAGATCCCTACCAATTTTATGCCAGAAAGAATTTACTGCAGAGTGGTAGCCAGCACTAAAACATGACAGTATTTAGTATTAACTATAAACCAGTTCAAGGAGTCAGAGAGGTGAGTTGTTAGAAACAGCAAGGCCCTCTGAGAAGTCCTTAAAGCAGCCTCTTTGCTTAACAAAGATTTTCAGGGAACAGACAGACCAACTGTCACTATACTGCAAAGCTGTCCTGGCAGTCCGGTATCTAGAGAAGAATTTGCCTTGCTTCTCATTCCATTTGCTCCTTACTTCTGGCTCCCACAATCTTTCACACCCTCTTTATAAGATAAAATATTGCTTTAAAAGGGGAATGAATTGTTCTGGCCTTATAGTATACGTGCTGTGTTAATTTTCTCCTTACCCAATGCTTAGCTATAATAATATTAGACTGTGCAGTCTTCGGTTACCTACACAGGTCATTTCATGAAATGAATCTGGCTGTCAGCCAAGATCTTGCCTCCTTTTCGTTGGAAAAAAAGAAAAGAGAAAGAAGGGAGGAAAGCAAGGGGAAGAAGAAAAGAAGGTGAGAGGAAAGAATGGAGAAAATCCTCCAGACTCCCACAAATTGCATTCTTTGGATACCATGCCCTCACCCTTCTTAGTAGCATTCTCTTTGGTAAACCAGTCCCAGGCGGTATGATGACAGGGTCAGCCGGGTGTTATTTTTTAAACTTGTGTGAGAATTCATTTTGCATTCCATCCTATTCTCTGAGCACTGGAGCAGTGCAATCTTTAGTCTCTGGTGCCAAATGTAAACAGGATGTCCTTTTAGATAGGGAGGGCCAGCTGTCCATAACACACACTCTCTGCTTTTGCCCTGTTTGGGAAATCGACCCCAGTGCTTTCACAAAGAGACACTGGAGCAGGGGAAACCTGTCTTCCTATATGTGCTGTAAACACAATGTTTGAGAACATCTTTTTATCCCTATTGTTTGATGTGTTCCTTGCCATCTCTTAATTCTTCCCACACCATAGCAACACCTGCAGGCTAAAATTATCATGGATTCCAAGGGATTGCGAGTTGTCATTTACTGGGGAAAGGCTGTATCTTATACTTTACCAGGGACTCAGAGAGTAAGAAGGGCAAGAGGACATCTGGGATCTCATCCAGTACAATTTTATGATTTTACAGATAATGATTGGAGAGCAGAGGAAAGTCCCAGCCTCTGATCTTCAGATCCATCATTATCCTTGGTCCTCTTAGCAGCAGGTGGGTCACAAACAAAAATGATGAAGCCTTCTTTGAAAGATTCCATCTCTACCTATACTTCTTATAATTTCTCTCTATATAGTTAAAAATAAAAACCTAGGGCTCAGTGTGGTATGGTAGCTACAAGTTAGTGACAATGTAGACAGTTAGAAGTAAAATGCATTTATGAGAAATGAAGTCAGGAAGTGCTTCCTGGAGTGGACTGTTCTCATGGTACCTCGCATTGATGTTGACAAAGCAGAAGAAACACTACTAAGTTTAAGAATGATTGATCCCCAGCCCAGGTCTATACAAAATTACTTTTATCTCCATTGTCATTTTCCCTTTTCTTCACTTCGTTCTTTCATATCCCCGATCCTGTTTACCCCCACTTCAGGCTCTAGTCAACTACTTTTGGACATCTGGTCTACTCCATTGAATGTCTCTTTGGAAACTACTCACAGAAGTCGCTTCCCAGCAGGCTGTCTCTCCTTATTTCATCTTTTCACTCACAGGACTAATCTGCACAAGGAGAGGAGATGATGTTCATCAAGAACAAATAACCTATTCAAGTGGGAACCAACCTCTGGTCCCAGGAATTTGGTATTAGATGATAATGGAATTCAATTAGCTTACACATTCAACTGAAGGAGGGAAGCTGAATGCCTCAGGGTGCTCTGCATAAGCCACATACAGTAGAAAAAGAGTATTCCATGGCTGTACTGATTATCCTAGGACAATTTTGACCCATTATGAAGGTCAGACTGTACTTTGCTCTCAGATAGCTAATAATGTCTCTAATTTCTTAATAAATCCCTCAACTCTGTGTATGTATCTGGACTGGCTTTCCATTGATGGAAATCAGAAATTTAATTAAAAATCAGATCCAAGACTTGGATATTTTCCTTCTGCTTCTATCTCTATAGATGTTTCCCTTTCAACATCATCTACCTAATTCTGAAACTACCCGTTCCTAAGTACAAAAAGTTGTTCCTATCCACTCAGTCCATTTTCTTCTTTCACCCTACAGATCAGTAAAATGAACCACTGGGTCGAATTCAAACATGATTTAAGAAGATTTAGCTAAAATAAGATTCATATGAGCATTTTTTAAACTATCAGTTAAATTCAAGGATGTGTCCTTTGGGGTCTCCAGTAGAGTTTATTTTCTAGGGCACTGACTCCTTAGAACAATGTCATTTTACATAAGACAGGAAATAGTGGTGTTCATCTATACATGTGCACACTGACAGTTATATGATTTACTATGTTGGTTTTGTTTAAAAAAAAAACACAATGACAACAACAAAAACAAGCATATCCTTACATAACAACATGGCCTATGACTTAAAATAAAATATTTACAAAATAATATTTTGTTAGATTCCTAAGAAAATTCTGAGCACAGGATTAGGTGGGTTTAGGGTTGATTTGCACAGTTTAGAATCTATACAAAATCAGAATGTGTTCAATTACTCCATCAACACACATTCTCAGGTGTCAAGGTAACACTTGGAAAAAAATCTTTTATTCTTCCATTGTTAAGAATGCTCTTTCTATGAGTTCTCAAAATGCACATTCTTCCCACCCCAACCCATACATTATTGCCTGACCAATCCCATGCTAAACTTCAGCACTCCCTGACACAGCTATTTGCCTTTGCAAGTCCTCAAGATTCTGATGTTTGCTAATAAAATAATACTTAATCAGTGCTAATACATTCATTTAGTAACTAATACAGGAAATTGAGTTTTCATTTTTAAAAGGTTTCTATAGCTAGACATAATGACACATATCAGTAATCACAGCACTATTACAGGCCAACTTAGGCTACAAAGATGATATTTCAAAAACAAAAAGTCAAAAATACTTCTGGAAATGTTTCTTCTACAAAAGGTTAAAAAAATCTGCATTAACCTTCTTCTGCATATACTAAAAAGGTCAAAAAATGGTACAGATCCTGTTGGTGCTAAATATAAACATAAGTCTAGAAGAGAATTGATCTAGATGTATTGTTGTAGTTGTTTTCCCAATATCTTTCTGTTTCCTTTATTCTACATTTATATATGTACATGCCAGAATTGGTCACATTGGCCAAACTGTATTTAATTCCAAATAAAACTCGCATATGATATCTAGAATTTATCATCTTGTTTATGCATTAGGTTTTATTTAAGACATTTGGATATATTTCATCTCAGTTTCCTCCTCAGTCAATTAGGGCCATGACTGATCTATTCCACTATATTTGTAACCATGTGTGTTTGTTTGTTTCTTTTTACTGTGTTTATTTGTGTTATTTTTTTGTTTTAAAATAAAGTCTCATGAAATCCAGGCTGTCTTTGAGTTCCCAGTCTACCTACCTTCACCTACCAAGATCTTGGATTACAACTACATCTAACAGGGGATATTGTATTTGCCTAAAACACTTTGAGAAATGGCAAAAACAAATGTCAGAAAGAACAGAGCATGTACTATTCACATTTTAAAAGAATTATTGAATAATAATAAAAACAAAACATCTATTATGGAACATAAACACATAACTATTATTTTCTCGCTATAAAAATACCTATGTAATCTACTGAAAAATAAGTATAATCTAGGTTATTTTGTTAATGATAAGAACACAGCATAAGAACCTGTTGGAAACAGAAGCAAACGCCCATACCTAAACACTGAGTCGAACTAGAACCCAGATGCAGAAGGATAGGACAAGACCAGCCTGCAGAAAAACATAAAGACAGCTGACCTGAACAAGGAGGAGCTAACGGGCCACCAGACTGATAGCTGGGAAGCCAGCATGGGACTGACTCAGGCCTCCCTGAATATGGGTCTCAGCCAGAAGGACTGAGCAGTCTAAGGAACCTCAGACAGTGGAACCAGGATGTATCCCTGGTGCACAAAAGGACCTTGCTAACACATCCCCCCATGGAGGGATAACTGCCTTAACCTAGAGACAGGAAAGAAGCCCTAGTCCCTACTTCACATGACCTGTCAGATCTACATGACCCCAGCTGGATGTCATTGCCCTACATATGGAATTGGGGTGGGGAGATGGGAGAGGAGGGTGGTTAGGGTGCATGTGAGAGGGCAGAGAGGGTAAAAGTGAGGGAGGGAGGAAGGGAGGGAGAGAGGAAGGTAGGAAGGGGGAACTGGGATCGACATGTAAAATAATAATAAATTAAATTAAAAAATAAGAAAAAGTTAATATTTCTTTATCTATTATGAGAAAGAAGGAACTATGATTCTTATCTCTTAGAATTTCCCACAAATGAAGGAATATTGTGGAAAAAAAAAACAACTTGCAAACTGTGAAAAAGGTGTGGCCCAGAAAATGTCGGCAAGTATGGAAATAATCTCTTGTGGCTGGTTAGAGTGCTGAGCAGTTGATCTTGTATCCTCAAAACTGTCCATTGAATGCCATTTGTCTCTGCAGACTTCAGGAATTTGCTGCAGAGTGCCTTGTGCCAATGCTCACCTTGTTAGCATTAAGCATGAACTTTGGATGCTGATGGATATACTCAAGGGGCAATATAACACAGAACTTCAAAGCCCAGGAGACAGCCAAATAGAAGATAACAGCTAAGCCAGGAAAGCTGGAAACCTTTCGTGGCTGCAGACAGAGTTCTTTGTATCCACCCTCAAGCCAGTAGAAGGTACATGATGTTGATGAGCTTTCTACACAGCAATATTGTTTGACTGTTGTAGCAAATTTATCTTATTTCAAGAATATATTCTCTACAGAGTATATCCAACTGGAAGTGGCAGTGTGTTCTATAGGAATGCTGAAATGTTAAAGCTCCAACCACTTTATCAACAACACTTTATGGAAAAAAAAAAGAAAATTTAAGGTTAAATACACAAAAGGGTGTTTGTTAAAGTTGTCACTGTTAAATCTAGGATAATATGTATTCTTTGTAGTTCCTATTGCATGGAATTAATATATTTCTGAAAAGAATGTGTTATAAGTACCACTCCAAAAAGCAAGTGAATTTAGGGTGAATCATACTCCCTCATCCTGGACTTGGAAGCTAACCTTTCATTTTCTTGCTCAGTGTTCTAAGGGTAGAGGCTTTTCTTTCCTATAAAAGCAAATTCACGCATGTGTTGGTTGGAAATTTTCCTTTTAGTAAGTTATAGTTTTCCAGTCAAGGCATGAATCTTACATTCAGTGCAGCTGGATGAAGAGGTAGGTGTGTTCAGGAAACAGGGGTATCAGGGAAAGGCATTTTGATCTGGTCTCTGGGAAGATTAGTGGAAAATTTTTCCAAGAATGTTATGAAATGACAAGAAGAGTCAAATGTCTGCAGTTCAGGTAAAAATTAAAACCGTGGAAATATACAGCAAAATTACTGAGCCATGGAATGTCTTAGTTTTATGTTTAGGGAGGTTAATGTGTGTGTGTGTGTGTGTGTGTGTGTGTGTGTGTGTGTGTGTGTTATACTGGGGATCTCTGAAAACATTTTAAGCCTTGTAAAGTCATATTATTTTGTTTCTTAACATGATAAGTTCACATATATTTAAAATAAAAATTTAGATACTTCTATCTATTATTAAGTATAACCTTGCCAGAAATGGTAGAACCAATGAATGAGTGAATGAATGAATGGATGGATGAATAGGGTGTTTTCCTCTACATTTCTCCTACAACATATTTTCTATGTTAATTCTTCCTAAATGGGAGCCCTACATTTTTCACTGACTCTGCTTTATGAATTCAGCACACTGTGTTGCACTAGTGTCTTCTTAATTTTAAATAAGTCATGTTGCATTTGGAAAGGAAGTGAATCTGGATTATTTAAAAATAAACTCACAACGGCTGGGGCTACAGCTTAGAGATAGAGCACTGGACCTGTATGCATCGACAGTCTAAGTTCAATACCTAATGCTACCAAGATAAATAAATATTCATATGCACACACACACATGTGCACACACCTGTACACACACACACACACACACACACACACACGTACACGTACACATACACATAAAATTTTACCTCAAGAAACAGCACTCAGAAATCTCAGAAGAGATGGGTCTTTGCCATAATTTTGTCTTAGCAAGTTCCCTGTTTTTATAATGACCTGGTCTGCTGATGAATTTACAGTGTCAGAATAGCCTGGAGTAATCAAAAAATGCTACTGGTCTTCCTGTGTATCTGTTCCTTGTCCTGTTCTATCCTTTTGTGTTAAAATAGCTGTTTGTCAAATGCTTTGGCCTTTCAGAGATGAGCACTAGAAGCACAGGAATACATAGATGTCTTTTTATATAGGCTTTTTCTTTTCTTGCCAAATTTAGCTACAGGGGGATATGAAAGGCAAATGTGTTGACAAATGACAAGATGTTACGGCCTGTAAAAATACTATTTTATGTACATCATTTTTTATTATGGTGCATATATCAATTTCAAGTTTGTTCAAAATGAGCTGCTTATTAAGAAAAACATCTTGCCTTTTGAACTATTCAAGCTTGATTTTTGGTTTCTCGAGAAGTAGCTATGAAAAAACAATCCTTGCCTCAAACTTCATAATCACAAATAGATGTGAATTTCTCCTTGGAGATTATAATTTAAAAAAAAATAAGGTTTTAATTGAATCAGAAGTGGCTTGGTCAGAAATAGGTTAAAAAATTATTTCTTGTTTAGCAAGTGAAGGATGACTCTCTGGAGATATGCTGAAGGGCCAACCACCGCTAAAATGAGTGTTCTTCAATAGCAATGCACAGATAGGCATATGGCCATTTGAATTTATTGTCTATATTTCACTTAAGTCAAAATCTTTAAAGTTAAATTTGGCATCGGAAATATCATTTATACTGGTGAGGCCCTTAGAAGCTAGAATCTCCTAAGTGTTAATGTATAATTGATTCTGATCTATTGATTACCCAAAGTATATTATTGTAGTTCCAATATCTATGAGTGAGAATGAAAGAAGTGTGCAGCTCAATTTCTTCTTTAGCTAAATTGGATTATCTTTTTAATATACAGTATTGGATATTGAAAATGATGTAATTGGGAATTCATATATAATTGTTATTCTTCATCAAGCCTAAGCATACTTAAATCTAGGTTAATATGATATCATGTGACCATAAGAGATAAATTAAGCTGTGGCTAACTTGAATAAGTAACACATGAAGAGAACAAATTTGAACATCGTTTTCTTACATGCCCGAGGATTTTCAAAAAAATAAATAAATAAAACAAGACAGGCTATTTATTTATTTATTGTAAATTCATGCCAAAGAAAGCATCAGATCTCAGCTAAGATTGTGTTCTAAATGACTCATTATGTGGAGCTAAAACTGTTAGGCTTAACTAGTGCTAGCCAAAGTCTTCCCTATACCCTTAATGCTAATTGCAATCTTCCTGGTGGTTTTGTTACTCTGGGAAAGAGCAAGAAAAGCAAGCCCATTCTGGGATAGACAACCACACAGTGTAGATAACACTGAGCTCAAGGTCCATCTTTGGGCACAAGTCTAGACTGTTGTTAACTGTGTTTGGCAGAAACATGTGTCTAATGATCTTTCTCAACTGAATTTAACAAGGAGAATTGGCTGGAGTTCATAAAGTCCTCTGTATTCTACATGTATCTGAGAAAGAGATCCACTGCTCTATCCAGACTACCGAGAGCACTTTGTAGCCCATATTTTTCCAATTGCCTCCCCTAGCCTGCCTATCTATACCAAATCCCTTTCTGTTTGGTGTTCATGGTGGGGATTCTGTTGAGGTCAGTATTTCAAAGCTTGATACAGGATGTCACTCCAGCTTTCTGAATTCTGGCTCAGGGAAACTACTGATAAGCCATGCCTTTGCTTTTGCTTTTGCTTTCCCACAGAGATGAAGAAAAAGAAGAAGAAAAAAAATTCTAGCTGAAGTGACTCAGGAGAAATGGGTAGAATGTATGTTCCCAGCCTAACAAGCTTCCCCCAGCCCTCCCCACCGGCTGTACCCATAATCCACTCCCACACACCATCTCTGTCTTTTTTTTCTCCCCTCTTTGGCTTATGCTGCTCTTTTTTTGGTCTCTAGCCCTAGTTATGACAGTTGATTGACATAGCTGGCAGTTCCCCTAGTGTCTGGTTAGGGCAGAGCTCCTCATGTAAGGCTAGCATACAAAACAAAGAACAGACAACAGTGCAAAAAGGAAGAGTGAATAAAACAGAACCAGGAGAGGAGCAATATTGTTTGCTGACAATATTGTTAAATTTTCCAAAAAGAGGGAGAAAACCTTTAAAAGACTGCTTGAATCATCTGCAACCCCCCCCCCACCATTCCCTCCCTTCTAACCATCCCTTTACCCTCCCACAGACACCACTGTCTGGCTTCATTCTCTCCATCTGTTTTCTTCCTGGTGAATTTTTAAAATTTTTTTCTTCAGTCATACACTTTTAACGGGATCTCCTTCCTCCTCCTAACCTTTAATGGGGCCAAGCATTCTTCTAGCTTGCTTACTTTCTACTCGGAGGGTTAAACTATGATGAGGGCAAGTAAAATCATAAGGCATTGTATATCTGTCATTGAAAACCTTTCTTCCAGTCTTAATGAAAATAACACATTATGCTGATACCAAAGCCACCATTATGCAGGGGACAGTACCCTTTCCATAAGACACTGCAAAACTCTCATATGATAGCTGTCCATATTCTCCTACTACTTAAACATCTGTTGTGTAAGTCATTTCCCTCAGTAATTCCTTTAAATTTCCTATTTTATTTCAAAACATCATGCTATTGATCACTGAAGCAGTCTTAATAAATTAAAATGCCCTCTTTGTTGGCACCAGTATGCCTCTTAATGTTATCAAGGTAAAGAAGCAAACATCAAATGAGAAGAATTCTGGCTTTATATGTTATTTTCTCATTCTATACCAAAGGATATTATCTCTACTGTTTAGGATAAGTCTTTGTCTTCATAACAGGCAGAGTCTGGCTTCTATTTTTCCATCTGTTTTGTTCCTGGCAATTAAGGAACAAAACTCTTGAATCTCCCTTTTCTTATACTGACATGTCAAACTATAATTCAATGCTTTTCTGAAGCCCATTTTTATGTACTTAGTTTTCTTAGCTTTTAGAAAACACACCTGCTTGTATGGTTTTGCAAATTTCACAGATAATTCTAATATTATTTTAATAGTGCTATGGTCTGAATCTAAATCACATCCTCTCTCCCCATGGCATTTGTTAGGGAAATGCCCTTTACGGAAGCTATGTGATAGTTAAGGGCTGAACCTGTATGATGGATGTAGGCACTTTGGGGACAGACTTTGAAGTTTATATCAGCCTGAATCCTGCCACTCTGCTAACTAGCCGTTGTTATTTAGTTTTTTTTAGTGTTAAATAAAAAGTTCCCACTACATGCTGCCACCATGAACTGAACTATCCTGCCATGTCTTCTGCCTGCATCAAAAATACATAGAGAATGGTCTTAGGCTTAGAACCTGTGGAAACAAGGAACCTAATGTGAAAGTAAAGAAAAATGAACAGATACCTCACCACAAGTGATATACATGAAAAATTAGCACACAAGAAAGGTACTACGTGTTGTTATTGTATACATGCAAATCAGAAGTAGTGAAATTGATGGTATTTACCATGGCAATCCTGCACAGATGCAGTGGGACTAGAAACAACTGGTGGAATTGCAAAAAGGCACAGCTTTGGAAGACATTTGACATTTTCTGAAATATACATTTGCTTTACATTTCTTGGTTTCACTCAAGAGATATGAAACAATATGCCCACACAGTGACTTTATACTGTGCGTTCATAGCAGCTCTACTTACGATCACCTCTGATTAGGAACACAAATATGTCCTTGCACAGGTGAATGCATAAACTAATTGAGATATCTAAACAGCAGAACAGTATATGACTTTAAAAATGGCAAGGGCATGGAACCCTTAAACTTCTATGTCCTTTGTCAGAACTTTTAGCTGTGTCTCTGAAATTGTCCATTTGTTGCCTGGTCTTTGTGCAAACTCTCATAATTATTTTTACCTCCCTCAAATGTTATCTACAGACTTTAACTCTTTTTATCTATATATGTTCTTTTGTCTACTTTTGTACAAACTTGGGAAAGTCCCAAGTCTTATATTGAGGATGGGAAATAGACCGGTAAGAATCAATAAATTATATGCAGTAACACCTTGTTTCAGTTATGAAAATTAGCAGTATTTAAGTAGTACCTGAAGCCCTAGCATTATATAGTGCAGCTAAAGCAGAAAACATAAAATTAAAATAGGACTACAAATAATTCTAAGATTTTTGGTACAGAGCTAATTAAGTATGAGAAACTAGAGAGTCAGAAATATAAGGAGCTCTTAAGGTTAAAAATGAAATTGCAAAAGAATTTGGCATCATCCAGAGATGCTACCTGATGCCATCAAAATGGGAAGAGAGGGAAGCAATACAAGAAAGAGGACATAGATTTTCCAACAGTGTGCTTGGTAAGAAAAAAAAGAGAACCAGTGCTTTTAGTTATAATGAGAAAGCAACAGGAAAACAGACTAAAAGTTTACCATGTATCTGAATTTGAAATGTAACAAGTCTAAGTGAGTCCCAGGTGAAAGAAACAGGGAAACTGAATGCTCAGATCATATGCATGGGAACTGACTCTACAACAGCCTTGGGACAGAGGCTTCAAACCTGGCACCAGCCAAGGACTTAGGGTTGCAAACCACATTTACAAACAGGTGTGATGACCTCGGGTATATGTGCTGCTAGGACTTAGAACTGAAATTGAACAGAAAGTCAAACTCTCAAAGCCACAGGCTCAGAGAAGAGGAGAAAGGAGAGAAAAGAATCCACCCAAGGAATGTGATGAAGAAGCTTGTGCATACTCTCCTAGGGGAAGAGAGTGGTTGATTAAAAAACAAACAAAAAAAAAAACAAAACAAAACAAAAAACAAAAACAAAACTTCAAGCTACTAACACACACAGATTCAATGCCAGTCTGAAGCCACGCTGCCTTCATAGCTCTGGATTTCCTCAAGATGAGGAATGAACTTTTTAAGTTGCACTTCAACCACAGGTCTAAGAAAAAGTAAAATAGCTGTAGACAGATATTTTGTTAACTATAGTAGTTTTGAACATACTTACCACCACCACCAACAACAACAACACAGTTAAATCTTATAAAACATGAGAGCAAGCAACAAAACTTGCTAGTATATTGATTGCTCTCCTGGTATGCCTTAGGCCTTAGAATGTATGCTTTTATGTTCACTGTCACCTCTCAAAGGCAGGTAGATATCTGCACCTTTGCCTGAGGGCTTCCTCTGAAGCAGCAGCAGAAGCTTTGCCTACAGCAGGCTCCACAGTTACAAAGAACTCAATCCTCCAGAACAGCCCTCAACTAACTGGTACATCCGATGGCCCTCACTCCCTGTGCATTCCACAGTACTCACTCCCCCACAAGGAGGAACTGGTGATGAGTCTGAAGCACATCTCCTACACTGTTTGTCATATTTCCCTGCCTCCCTAATAACACATGTGTTTGAATCTTCTTAAGGCTGATCTGAGGACACCAGTATTATCAATGCACCAGGCAATGATCAACTCTCATTGCAAGAAAAGTCAAAAGCACTAGAGTGAGAAAAAGAAATCCAGGTACAGAAGTAAATAGTAAGCAACAGAAGTACATCCAGAAAAGAAGTGAAGAAAGGCTGTAGAATAAAACCTATAGTCACTGAACCCACAAGAAATGGTATGAAAGAAAGATGAGACATAGCCAAGAATCAATTAATGAATAAAAGTATAGATCTTGGGACATTATTAAGAATACCAACAGAAATACAAAGAGGGGAGGGGGATGAAATCAGAGTGTCCTATGTGAATGTATGAAAATATCTTATTGAAGACTGTGCATGTGGAAAGACTATTATAAATTCATGTTTAATAAAAGTCATGAAAACTATGGAAAGAAAGATACAAGTATCATGAATTTCAGGTCAGGTAGAAACTTCTATTGATTTTGATCATGATCAGCCCACCAGGCTTCCTCATGCACCTGCTGTTGAAGATGTCAGGTTCATCAGTCTAGGGTAAGTTGATTGGCACATTAGGCTTTGTCTGACATGGAGCAGTTTATAACCTGGCCACAGGTTTTCCATCTCACTTAAGGCTAGCCTGAGCTGTTGTAGAACGCTGTAAGAAAGGGGACACATGGAATGGCTCTCCAGGTCTATCCTTAAAGACACACACTGTCATCTCTGATTAACAAACTGGCCAAAACAAGTCACAAAAGAGCAACCTATGTTTAAATAGCGGTGGAACAGAGCTTATCTTTCAACACAAGGCTACAGAGTCATGTCCAAGTCCAGGAACATCCCCATATATATTTATGGGAGCAATCAATGTAATCAAACTACCACAGCACAGAAAATGCTAACAAATATGAAGCTAATGCTGCTCTAGTGTCTGATAAATGGATTCTTAAGGATAAGAGCATAGTTTAAAAGTCAGAGTCACTATGCAATTAGAAAAATGAACAAGATATCTGTGTTACAATAATCAATCTGTATTTATTAAATCAATGCTAAAAACTCTCTGAAATTATGTTAGAAGTATTATAAATTCACAGTTATTATGACATATGTTAAGTACCACACAAGCTAAAGAAAAAGAAGTAATAATGATGCTTAAGATATAAGTAACAAGATTATGGGACCTTGCTCTGAACCTCCTGAAGCCTGGGGCCTGCTCATGCTTGGGAGAGCTCATCCAGGCAAAATGGCCCGTCCAGAGTCTGTCAGCATTCTGGTCCTGCCTCCCCATGGGGGAAGGAGCCCACCTTCTGGTGCCCTGCTTAGAGCCTCCTGAGGACTGGGGACAGTGCACAGGGTAACCCATCCCAGCGGACCAGCCCATTCAGAGTCTGCCAGAATCCTAGTCCCACTTCCACCCATTGGACTAGGAGAGCCATTGAAGTATTGGACCTGCTTGTACTCAATGGAAGAGAACCTTGCTTCTGCACCCATCAGAGGAAGGAGAGACCCCACCGGTACACACTGGAAGAAGGGATGTGTAGACAACAGTATCAGAACAGAGTCAACAACAGAAAGATCAACATGATGACCCCAGAATCTAGGGGCTCCACACCAGCAAGAACTGAACACCCCAACACAGATAAAGCAGAAGAGATGAACCCTAAAAGCATCTTCATGTAGATGATAGAGACCATAAAAGAGGAAATGAGAAAATCTTTTAAAGAAATAGAAGAAAATACAAACCAAAAATTGCAAGAAACCATTCAAACAGCACAAGGTTTGAAAGCTGAAATAGATACAATAAAAAAAACACAGTCTGAGGGAATGATGGAAATAGAAAAGCTGGGTATAACAATCAGGAACTACAGATGTAAGCATAACCAACAGAATGCAAAAAAATGGAAGAGAAAATCTCAGGCATTGAAGATACACTAGGAGAACTAGATTAATCAAAAAAAAAAAAAAAAAAAAACAACTCAAGTCCAACAAATCCCTAACACAAGATATCCAGGAAATATTTGACACCATGATAAGGCCAAACCTAAGAATAATAAGTATAGTATAAGTATATTAAGAGGTAAAGAAACCCAACTCAAAGATGTGGAAGATATATTCAATGAAATCACAGAAGAAACTTTCCCAACCTAAAGAAAGACATGCCAATGAAAGTACAAGAACCTTACAGAACATCAAATAGAGTGAAACACACACACACACAAGAAAGTCCCCTGGCCACACCATAATCAAAGCATGGAATTTACAGAATAAAGAAAGAATATTAAGTGCAGCAAAGGTAAAAGACCAAGTAACATATAAAGGCAAACTTATCAGAATTACATCTTACTTCTCCAATTAAAATCTGAAGGGCAGAAGGTCCTGGATAAATATTCCATCAACACTAAGAAACCAAGGATGCCAGCCCAGTCTACAATACCCAGCAAAGCTCTCAATCACTATAGATGGACAAACCAAGATAATCCATAACTAAACCAGATTTAAACAATACTTATCAACTAATCCAGCTCTACAGAAAGTTCTGGAAGGACAACTCTAACCGAAGGAGTCAACTACATCCACAAAAAACATAGGCAATAGACAATCTCACTTTATCAACAACCAAAAGAAAATTGGAAGAAATCAACACATAATACCACCACCAACAACAAATCCAAAACAAACAAGAATTAACAATCAATGGTCATTAATATCCCTCAATATTAATGGTATTAACTAGCCTACAAAAAGACACAGGCTAACAGAATAGATATGAAGACAGAATCCATCCTTCTACTGTATATAAAAAACACACCTCAACTTCAAAGATAGACAGTACCTCAGAGTTAAGGGTTGGGAAAAGATTTTCTAATCAAATGGACCCATGAAAACAAGCTGGTGTAGCAATCCTAATATCTAAAAATTAGACATTAAACTAAAATCAATCAAAAGAGATGAAGAGGGTGATTTCTTATTCATCACAGGAGAAATCCACCAAGATGAAGGCCCAGTTCTAAACATCTATGCCCCATATACAAAGGCACCACATTCATAAAAGAAACATTACTAAAACTCAAATCGCACATAAAACCTCACACATTTTTAGTGGGAGATTTCAACACCCCATTCTCAAAACTAGACAGGACCACCAGAGAGAAACTTAATGAAAAGAACTAACAGAAGTTATGACCCAATTAGGTTTAACAGACATTTCTAGAACATTCCACCTAACACAAGTGAATATACCTTCTCAGTGCCACATGGAACCGTCTCTAAAATCAACCACATACTCAGCAATATAGCAAAACTCAATAGGTACAAAAAAATTGAAATAACCCCCTGTATCTTATCAGACCACCATGCTTTAAAATTAGAATTCAACAGACACAAATTGCAGAAAACCTACAAACTCATGAAAATTGAACAATGTACAATTGTACCATTCCTGGGTCAAGGAGGAGATAAAGAAAGAAATTAAAGACTTCCTAGAATTCAGTGAGAATTAAGACACAACATACCCAAACTCATGGGACACTTTGAAAGCAGTACTAAGAGGAAAGTTCATAGCACTAAGTGCCCACATAAAGAAAGTGGAGAATAGTCACATTAGAAAATTAATAGCACAACTGAAAGCTCTAGATCAAAAAGAAGCAAAATCACCCCAGAGGATAGACACCAGGAAATAATCAAATTGAAGGCTGAAATCAATAAAGTAGGAACTAGGAAAACAACACAATGAATCAATGTAACAAAGAGTTGGTTCTTCAAGAAAATCAACAAGATAGACAAACCTTTATCCAAACTAGCCTAAAGGCATAGGGAGAACATGCAAATTAATAAAATCAGAAATGAAAGGGGGGACATAAAAATGGACACAGAGGAAATCCAGAAAATCTTCAGGTCATACTTTGAAAAGCAATATTACAAAAAATTTGAAAATTTAATGGAAACGGACAATTTTCTGGATAGATATCACTTACAATATCAAATCAAGAATAGATAAGCAATGTAAATAAACCTATACCCCCTAATGAAATAGAAGCAGTCATCAAAAGTCTTCCAAAAAGAGGGGGGAGGCAGATGTTTTCAGTACAGAATTCTATCAGAAATTCAAAGAATAGCTAATACCAATACTACTCAAAGTGTTCCCTACAATAGAAGCAGAGGGGTCTTTGCCAAATTCTTTTTATGAGGCTACAATTACTTTGGTATCCAAGCCACACAAAGACACAACTAAGAAAGAGAACTACAGGCCAATATCCCTCGTGGACATAGATGCAAAAAATATTCAATAAAATACTAACAAATCAAATCCAAGAACACAGTCAACAAGACAAAATGACAGCCCACAGAATGGGAAAAGATATTCACCCCACATCTGACAGAGGGCTGATTTTGAAAATATACAAAGAACTCAAGAAGCTAGTCACCAGAACACCAAATAATCGAATTAAATGTGGGGTACAGAACTAAATAGAGAATTCTCAATAAAAGAATCTAAAATGGATGAAAGACACTTAAGAAAGTGTTCATCATCCTTAGCCATCGGGGAAATGCAAATCAAAACAACTCTGAGATACCATCTTACTCCTGTCAGAATGGCTAAAATCAAAAATACTACAGAAAGTTTATGCTGGAGAGAATGTGGAGCAAGGGATACTCGTCCACTGGTGGTGGGAGTGCAAATTCGTACAGCCACATTGGAAATCAGTGTGGCAGTTCCTCAGGAAAATGGAAATCAGTGTACCTCAAGATCCAATAATTCCACTCTTAGAAATATACTCAAAAGATGCACATTCATACAACAAGGACATCTGGCTATGCAATAGCCAGAAACTGGAAGCAACCTAAATGTCCCTCCACTGAAGAATGGATAGAAAACATGTGATACATTTACACAAGGGAGTACTGCTCAGAAGAAAAACTCAATGAAATCCTGAAATTTGCATAGAAATAGAACTGGAAGAAACTCTCCTGAGTGAGAACCCAGTCACAAAAAAACAAACACTGTATGTACTCACTCATATATGGTCTATAAACAGAACATAGAATTATCAGACTAAAATCCACACCTTTAGAAAAGCTAGGAAACAAGGGGAACCCTAAGAGAGACATACATGGTCCTCCACAGGAAGGGAAAGAGACAAGATCTCCCAAGCAAATTAGGAATGTGTGGGGAGGGAACAGGGAGTTAGGAGGGGGGGGCATGAGGGAGCAGGAAGACTGAGTTAGGGAAAGAATAGAGAGGAGAGCAAGAAAAGTAGAGGGGAGCCATTTCAGGTTTTAAGAGAAATCTGGCACTGGGGGAAATGTCCAGAGATCTACAAGGATGACTCCCAATGAACTATCTAAACAATAGTGGAGAGGCTACCTTAAATTCCCTTCCCAGATAATGAGATTGATGACTACCTTATATGCCATCCTCGGGCCCTCATCCAGTAGTTGATGGAAACAGAAGCAGACACCCATAGCTAAAAACTGAGCCAAACTCTTGGAATCCAGTTGCAGAGAGGGAGGAATGATGAGCAAAGGGGTCAAGACCAGGCTGGAGAACCCCACAGAAACTGCTGACCTGAACAATGGGAAGCTCCTGAACTCCAATCTGATAGCTGGGAATCCAGCATAGGAACGATCCATACTCCCTGAATGTGGGTATTAGATCTAGGCAATCTATGGGGCTGGTAGTGGATCAGTATTTTATCCCTAGTATATGAATAGACTTTGGGAGCCCATTCCTCATAGAGGGATACTCACTCAGCCTAGACAACATTGTGGGAGGGCCTAGGCCCTACTCAAAATGATATGACTCCCCATGGAAGGCCTCACCCTCCCTGGGGAGCAGAAAGGGCACGGGATGGAGGTTGGGGGTCAGTGTGGGGCAGGGGAGTAGAGGAGAGTGCTGGAACTGGGATTAACATGTAAAGCAAGCATGTTTCAAATTTAAATTTTAAAAAAAAATTATCAAAAAGAAAGAAAGAAAGAAATCTTGGAACAGAGGCAGGTAGCAATTGACAGAAAAAAAAGGTATTGCAACATTGTTACAATGATCTAGTTTACATAGAAACATTGTTACGATGATCTAGTTTATATAGGTGGAGGTCTATAAAAGCAAGAAACGTTGTTACAGTGATCTATTTTACATAGGCTATGGTCTAAAACTTAAATGTATACACTTTTTCTTTGAGCTATCAGTGAAACATTTATAAAATTTGCACTGTAATGACTCAAAGCATTATTGGTGAATACCACGTAATTTATATTATGCTACCTGTATTATATATCTGTTCACATTTCACAGATGGGAAAAATTAAAATGTGTGTACAAACACATTTCCTCAATAGGAAACATAGCAACCTCCCCCCACAAAGATCCCCAAGTTTAGCATCATAAAAACAAGGTTATACCAAATCAAATTTGACACAGGAATGAAAATTATCAAACTGTTTAGACCCAAGGAGCAATGAATGTGCTACATTTGAAAGGTATAGTTAAAGCCATACTTAGAGGAAATGTATGGCTTCTAGAATACCAGCTAGCAATAAAAAAATTGAGAAAAATAATAGTAGTTAATGCTAACTCAACATTAGGGCTCTGTGTAATTTCATTCAATCTCAGAACAATCCATTGTGCTAACTACTACTATCATTTTCTTTGTTCAACAGATAAGGAAATTAAATCTTGGACCCTCATTCATTTTTCTCAGGCTTCCACATGATAGGATTCAAAACTCAGCAACTCTTAGACCAGAGAACATGTATTGGGGGAATTCTAACTCTTGTATTTCCCAGAGGGAAAGAGGTACCCTCGCCATACATTCCCACATGAGGTACTGTCTCATCATATCCTGAAACAGAAGTCATCACGCACTGAAACCTCTCCAGTCCTTTCCATTGATTTTCTCAGGCATTTTGTCACAGCAGTGGAAATCCTACCCAGCTTTGGAAAATCATAGCAAAATTATGATGTACAAATATAGAGTATATATGGTGGATGGGGGTAGGGAGACATGCTCCTTCCTGGAAATGATTTCATGTGACCATTGAGAGACATGTCCTTGTTCCAGTGCCATCACACATTCCCAATTATCTGTATAATATCCACTTTGAAAAACACCTCTGATCCTATCATGCTTTATATCCCATGGACAAGGCTAGGTATATGCATCATCTCAGAGCTTTGATGTTGCCCCCTCCATTAGAACATTTCAAATTCCATTGTTCACATATTGTTATCATACATACTTCCTTGCTGCTTTTGAATTTGATATTTCCAATTTGGCTGACAATGATAGAGAAAAGCAAGCAAATTCTCTAGATAGCTATGCCTAGGAGGCTCCATACAAAATTAACATTCTTACAGACAATGAGAGCATTGGATGGATGAAATAGTTTCTGAGAAACAGGTCAAAATAGCGGAACTTATTAGATTGCATTTTCCAGGTATTTAACTCACTGAGGTATAAAAAGAATAATGTGTAGACTGCCACGAGAAAGTCATCTTTATTAATCTGCAAAATCATGTATGATTCAGGGGCTAAAAGAGATGACTCAGTAGTTAAAAGCATGCTTTGTTCTTGAAGAAGATTCAAGTTCAGTCCCTAACACACCTGTGAAGCTGCTCACAACCACCTATAACTCAAGCTCCACAGGGATCTGTTGTCTCTAGCCTCCTAGAGCATCTTCACTCCCACTTGTGTAAGCATACACATGCACACACACACACACACACACACACACACTCTTTAAAAATAATTAAATCTAAAATTTATATGATCCATTTAGACAAATGCTAGAAATAGGGGAAAATAATGGGGAATATTAAAGAAGGTAATTACCCAAAGCATTGCAGAAATGCAAACCTAGCAAACAGACTTTGATAAATTCTACTTTCAAGAAAGTCTCACTTGCATTTTCTAATAGACTTTTAAGATGGGAACAAAATACAAATGCTTTAGGTTGGTAACAATAGACCAATAGTGCCTCAACAAATATCACTCTTCAGAAATCATGCCTCTGTTGTCATACCATACCAACCTGACAGATCTCTTCTCCTAACTCTTGGACAAATTTACACATGTAAAAGTTCAATTTTATCACTTTGGGTCTTTTACAAGTCCTAAGTTTGATGGCTGAATAATCAAAGTATCAGGTGCACCCAAATCCCAGACTATTCTTGAATAATTTTCAAAGAAAGGTCCTGGGACAAAGGAAACTTACTCCGTTAATATTCTCTTAAAATCAATGGTTTTATTTCACTAGTACTAGCAGCACATGTGGCCATAGACAAAATAACAGATTGTAAAAAACCTAACATTTATCAGAGAATTCTTTTGTGAGGTCCTAGTGGAAATGTATACTGAAGGGATAAGAGGGAGTGTTCATACATTGATTTGAATTTTTTGGCAATAAATCATATGCTGGGCTATTTAATTGTGACTAGCCTATCATCTCAATGCCCCCTCTTACTACAAAAATGATAGAATGCTGACACTCTAAAAATGAAAAATGTCTGTATTAGGCCTGTTTTCTGGTGAAAGGTTACGCAAGAGAATTAGCAAATTTGTGGGTTGGGGGAAGGACACTAGTTTGCTTTTCTCGAGAGGCTATCCTGAGACCTTACCACTTTACTATATGATAGGCTAGCCTTGAGTTGGATGCTATGAGATTATGAATAGCAAAAGGCACTGAAAATGGTTAAAGTCAAGGACCATAAGTCCAAAAATGTATTATAGAAAAAAAGAGAGAGAACTCACAGAGAGTATGGACTAGTGTGGGGTAGACCACAGACTCACGGACACAATACACACACACACACACACACACACACACACACACACACACCAGCTTCCACACCTCTAATAACCTATGACCTGTGACAGAGTGCCCCAGCAGATTAACCACCACCATGGAAATGATTAGCATGGTTCACATTAATCTTTAGGTTTTAATTCATAGGCATTTATCTTGATGGATAGAGGGGTGGGAAGCCAATACCCATCATTTGTTAAGGTATTTTAGATCATCTGTATTTTAACAAGCATGGTTAGGCAAGTATGACTTTTTCTGGGACATTTCCCACTTGAACCATGTACATTTGCTACATGGCACACTATATTTCTAGGCCTGAAAGCATATTTCATTAAATTGCTCATTTAGGATTATGTTGAGTACAAGATTTTATAGACTGTCCATGAGGAAGAGATTACAATGAGTTGACACAATTATATATAACAATATAGTTACTAAATTTCTTCCATGAAAATATCTTATAAATCCATTTAATTGACATTTTTCTTTATAATAAAGTATACTCAAATTATAGTTTATCTAGGATTCTAGTTCACTCATTTGACATAGCTGACCAAAATATTCCGAAAAAAGAAAAGAAAAGAAACAAAAAAACCTTAACTCATGTTATTCCAGGCACAAAACCCAAGTAAGCTATGAATATATAAAGTAGAATTTTGATACCTGACCATTTTAATTATAATAGTGTGTCATAATAGTGTGTCAGAAAACATAAGTTAATGTACTCAAAATGTGTCCTAAAAGTTTCTTTCTTGAGATTCTTGATTGAAAAGTATAAGTAAAACATATAGCTTCCTGTGCCTGCCATAGCTAATGTGACTGGACAGCAGAAGGCTTTTCTACAATAAAAAAGCAGGATAAATTCTGTTGAAGAATAATTTCCTTGCAGAATAAAAGGTATGAGTTGTCACAGGTAGATACCTTCTCCATTTTCAAGCTTGAAGCAACACTGAATGCCTAGAGAACTGACAGTTGCCGTAAACTAGTCAACATCAAAGCAAGAGAGGAAGGCCACCCAGATATACATCCTTAGACTGCAAAGTACCATCCTATTGCTCAGACAGCCCCAGCTTGGCCTGTTGTATTTTTTTGCAAAACAAAACTAATCCACTGGACACTGGTTTTCAGTTTTCTTTCTTTTTTTATGACATAATTGTAATATAATAAATATAAATACAGTTAGATCATTTTTCCTTTTGCTTTCTTTTCCCGTTTCAAACCATCCCACAAACTTTCTTGCTACCTTTCAAATTTATGACTTCTTTTTTCATTGTTGTTACATGCTAGAAGTATGAATATTTACATATGTATATTTTTAAATATAACCTGCTCCAGTCTGTATAATGTACTCATATGTATGTCCTTTAAGGGCTGATCATTGGATATTGGATAATGCAATAGGGGTGTTCTACCCCTAGAGAAGACTGTTTCTCCACTCTCAGAGGTCCTTAATTGCCTTTAGTTCTTTGTGTATAGAAGTGAAGTTGAGTTCACTTTCCACCTTGGGCATATCTTTTCTTTCTTTCTTTTTTTTTTTTTTTTTTTTTTTTTTTTCAGCTCAGGCTTATGCTGGAGAGAATCTTTATGGGTATAGTTTCTGAGTGTAATTTCACAGCAGACTCCTAAGCATTTGGATCATCAGCCTTTTAGTATCTTGGAGCTAGAAAGAGACACTTAATTAATAAAAGTGTATCCCATTTCCATATAATTTAATAGGAAGTGGTTTTATATTTACTAATAACTCAGTGTTTCTAAACACAAACTTGTGCAGCTGTGCAGTAGTATGAGTCTCAGAGTAATAACAATGATTAGAAAAGAAAGAAAACACGGTGGCAATAACAGTAGCAACTGAGATTAACAACACTATTCCCACGCCCATGTCCTTAAGGTTTTGTAAGAATTACTTTATAAGTGCTGTTTCTCATTAAGTCTTTTGTTGTTGTGATTAAACACTGATAGAAACAAGCTTAGAAGGGGAAAGGATTTATTTGGTTTGTGGGTTATGAATCTGTCCTTAATGGAAGAGAAGGCAGGAGCTTAAAGCAGAAACTGAAACAAAAACTACACGAGGACCCTTGCTTACAAGCTTGCTCAACTCACCTGCCCAAGCCTGGTATGACCTACAGTGGGTTGGACCCTCCAGGACAAATTAGCAACATGCTCACAGTCAATCTGATGGAGGCAATTTGTCAAGTGAGGTACCCTCTTCACAGGTGTGTTGAGTTGACCAACAGACCTAACCAAGACAGTGCTGCTTTAGTTCTTTCCCTTCCTGTTGCTGTGATAAAAACACTGTGACCAAAACCATTTTAAGAGACAAAGGGGCTTATATCAGATTATAGGATATACACTGAAGAGAGTCAGAGAAGTGACTCAAGCAGGAACTGGAAACATAAACCACAGAAGGATGCAGTTTGCTATCTATCATCTATCTAGCTCTCTCATAGGCCCGTGCTTACATAGCCTTCTTCTATAGCCAGGACCACCAATTCAGGTGATAGCCCACCAACAGAGGGCTTAGCCCTCCTATACCAATCAGTAACCAAGACAATCCCCCACAGACACACCCACATGTCAATCTCATCCCTCACAGATCTCAATTGAGATTTCCTTATCAGGACTGTAAACTGTGCCAGTTGGCAGTTAAAGGTAAGTAGGAGTCCTGGGCAGTCTTTGGGATCTCTGACAATGGAACCAGTATTTATCCCTAGTGACAAATGAACCTTGGGAGCCCATTCCCCATAGAGGGATACTCTATCAGCCCCGAAATATGGGAGGAGGGCCTAGGCCCTCCCCCAAATGATGTGATGATTCCCCCATGGAAGGCCTCACCCTCCCTGGGGAGGAGATGGGGGATGGGATATGGTGGTCAGTAGGGGCCATGGGAGGATGGAAGGGAGAGTGAATTGGGATTGATATGTAAAAATGGGATTATTTCTAATTTAAAAAAAAAAAGCAGCCCCACAAACTAGAGTCATCTGAGAAGAGGGTATCACAATAAAGAAAATACTCTTAGAAAAGCCTTGAGGTATTTTCTTAACCTAGTGACTGGTGTGGGAGGGCCAGTACCATCATTAGAGGTGGTGTCACCCTCTGGTAGGTGGGTTTTGGTGTGGCATACAAAAGGAAGCTGAGAAAACTGTGGAGAACAAGCCAGTAAACAGCATTCTTCCATGGTTTCTGCCTCAGTCCCTGACCGAGTTCCCTCCCTGGCTTTCTTCCATGATGGACTGTGATTGGGATATATAAGATGAAATAAATCTTATCCTCTCCCCCCACCCCCCAAAAAGTATCTAGTCTACAGCATCTTCTGGAGTTTGGTAACTCTAAGTTTCAAAAATAACAAGACAAATCATTCTTGCAAATTTATCAAATTCAAAAGCAATAATTCCTAAACATTTTCAAAGCATTTTTTTTCTCAAGGAACATGAGTAAGGCATTTATTTAGGCATGCTTTTGTTCTGCACATTTGAAAGAGAAGCTAATCTCTCTTCCATGCAGCTCACAGAGTAGGCTAGGGCACTTCTTCAGGCTTTAATATTTTCAGCATACGGCTGTTGTCTGTCAGCTATGTGTGAGCCTAGTGAGGCTTTCTAGTACATCTTTGTCACAAGTGAACCTGGCCAGCTTCAGATGTTGTAATGTTTTTAGCAAAGAAACCTTTAAGTGTCTTTTTAAAAATATGTTTTATTCCTTTGCAACTTCATACATGTGCATAATGCATTTTTGATCATATTCACTGCCCCCATTACCCCCTTCTGTCCCCTCCCCATTCCTCCTAGACCACTTCTTCTCCGAATTCATGTCTTGTGTATGGTGACACTCTATCAACAACTTCTCCAGTTTCTGTTCCCCTCTATGCTTCCCTGCCTCTAGAAGAACTTCTGAAAGCACACAAACAGGTCACACTGCACTGGAACTTTGTGATGATGAGGGTCATGCAGTAGCAGAAGCCTCTCTTTGTTAGTGGGTAAGGATGATCAACCACAGATGCTTTTTTCCCCTCACTGAACAAAAATAGTCCAAAGATTATATTTGATTTGAGTGAAATTACTTGTTTTATATGAGGGTTTGGCAGCTCAAACACAATGTAAATTTTACCTGTTCACAAAGCCTAATTTTAATCTCTAGATTATGTTATGTCTAAAATATGGAAAATATTTCCTCACTAAGGCCTCTTTATGTCAGTTGTCTCCTCTATAATCAAAATATTGGTAGGTTAAAAAAAAAATACACACTTACACATACACATATTTTTGTGTTATTATTCAGATTGCAATGTGTTCGGGGATCAATCAAGCTGTTAAAAACTGCAACCTAGAACCTCTTAAAAGAAAATAACAAGGTTAATAAATACTCAAAATAGATTTAAAAGTATAAAACATTGTTTCTGAAGTGAATGTCCACATTTATAAGGTCCATTGACCTTGGCCTTGAGGTTTGAAATTCTAATATACTTTCACATTGGGACATCAACAAAATTACCCAATGTTCACAAATGACCAGTTTCACCTTTAATTACTGTATGGTTGGGAATAATCTGTACTCATAGCTATCAATATATCTACTTCTACCCAAATGGTTACTAGCAAATGGCATTGGTCTTAGTCTCATTTGACCATTATCAGTTTGCAATTCTATCCTTTTTAAAATGTCTTCAGCCATTAGATCAATTAAAAAAGGAAGTGAGAGAAAGAGAAAATTGTAAATTGCCATAATGGTTTCATAATTCCTAAAAAGCTACCTGTAAGCACATTCTGGGATGAAAAATTCAGTTAGCAAAATTAGGGTTGGATGTGGTTATTGCACATGTTTTTAAATTATTTTATATAAAATGCAACAAAAGTGAGCAACATGTTCCTTTCTTCCTTCTGAGCAGCTAAGATCCTCCAAAAGTAGCTTTGAGGATACTTTATTTATGGGCCTGCTAGTTCAGAGAGCCACACACCAATTCATCACGCTCCCTGCTTTGTGCCATCTGTTATAAATAAAGATCCCTGCCTGCAACTTTCTGTCGGGGCATGTGTTTACTGTTATGCAGATGAATGCAATATGGGAAGACATTAAAGTGAAAAAAGAAAAAAATTGCTTATGAAAATGTCTATTGAACGTATATATTCCTACCACTTGGTACAAAGGTTCACATCACACTGGGGCCTCCAAGCCTCCCTCATTTACCTTGTAACTACCTAAAGGTTGCGAAAACAGGCTGGGCCAATACCTCCCGGGTTAAAAAAGAAGTATGCAGCAAGATTATTGTTTCCTCTGTCCTTTTAGCCTGTTCCACAATATACTGCTGTTACTTCTGCTGAGGAAGGACAGAGGGGGTCAGGAGGGGAAGAGGAACCATGTTCGAGTTTTGAAGGCAGCAGTCCGGTGTTATGAGCTGAGCAGCCCAGGGAGAAGTCTCTGAGGGCCCTGAGCAACAAGGGCATGGTCTGAGCTCTCAGGAAGCAAAACAATTTTTGAAAGAAAGAAAAAGAAAAAAGAGTGTAGAAAATGCTTGATGTGGAGGGAGGAGGGGGCACAGAGGCTGGAATCTGGCCACCTGCGGGAAAGGGGCAAATTAGGGGAGGGAGCATGTTGTTAGGAGGATTACTCTAAGCAGAAACGCCTAAGAGCTTCTGGGCCTGTGACACTTGCGACAGTGCAAGCCCTCCCTCTCAGCATCTTGAGCCTCCTCTGCACCATGTTTATGTCCAACCAAATCAGGAGCAACAAATATGCTCATTTGATTTGATTATTTAACTAATTGATTTTATAAGTTAATTATTAAATGTATATGTAGATTACGTTATTGCATTTATAGATGACTAAGGTTAGTATGTGTGTGTGTGTGTGTGTGTGTGTGTGTGTGTGTGTGTGTGTGTGTACATGCTGTGTTTATTTTAAAAAATATTGTTTTCACTGAAGAGAGAGAATTTTGGTAACTATCTTAAAATCTAGTCCCATTCACAATTTTTTTTCTTCATGCCATAAGTCTTATTAAAACTGTGTAACTGGGTTGAGAATTTGTAAGGGCTACTTATAGCCCTGGAAGAATATTTCCTCACTTGGTAAATCTAACAAAGGAAGTGTACCTCCAAATTAGTATCAGAGAATAAATGATTTTCCCACTTCAAGGTTGCATCCCCTTCCTTAGGTTGCATTTCCAAAGAATATTTCTGAAAGTCTCTTCTATCAGTATTTGGAAATCTGTGATGTTTCTTTTGTTAGTCATAATATTATTGCCTTTAAACATTCAATTCAGTTCTCTGTGATTGTGTTTCTTAGAAGATTAATTATTCCCATTAGTTATCTTTAGAAGATTTCTCCTTGGATAATAGACATAGGCCTTGTCCTCGGTTGAACTAATTATATTGTTAGTTGAGAATCAGGAATAGTTCACCAGAATTTAAATAAAGAAAACAAGAAGATGCCTTGTGTTAAATGGTGGTTCCATCACCTTAACCAATTTGTTTTGCTCATGGTGTTCTCTATTGTTGAAAAATGTCAAATAAAAAGAGAGAAAAGAGGAAGGAAAAGAAGGAAGGAAGAAAAAGGAAAAAGAAAAAGAAAAATGTCCTGGAAGCTATTCTTAAACTTTCTATTATAAAAAATATCTGATTGATATGAACAAACTTTCATTAGTTCCCACATTTACCAAACTGCTTGATTCAGAGTTAATCATTGCTGAAAGTAGTAAACACTAATTAATTATAGAACAAATAAATGCCTAGTTACATTTCACAATATTGATATCCAAATAGATTTATGGGGTCAAGAGCATAGGCATTACCTGTGTATTCATCCAGTCACAACGAAAACTATGAAGAGCTTTAAAAAAATTTAGTATCTTTTTAAAATATTTATTATTTTTTCTTATTTTTACATATCTCAGTTCCTCTCCCTGCTTTCCCTCCCTCCCATGCCCCCCATCCCCTTCCATCCCATCCCCCTCCCACTCCCACGGGAGGTGATGCCTTCCAGGAAGGGATCATCAAAATCTGTCAAGTCATTTGGAGTAGGAACTAGGCCCTCCCTCCTGCCTCTAAGGTTATCCCCATGGAGAAATTCTCCACTGTCAGAGGTCCTTATACTGCCCAGGCCTTCTAACTGGGAGCCATGTTCAGAGAGGTCTGAGTCGATACGATGCTGGTTCCCAGCTATCAGTCTGGGAGTCCATGAACTTCCCATTGTCCATGTCAGCTGTCTCTGTGGGTTTCTGTAGCCTGGTCTTAACCTGTTTTCTTATCACTCCTCCCTCTCTACAGTTGGATTCCAGAAGTTCGGCTCAGGGTTTAGCTGTGGGTGTCTGCTTCTGATGAAACAGCTTTTACACTTGCAGCTTTAAAAGCAGTGAGAATTAATTGCATTTGTTCCATTTATAATTGGAATGGAGCTTTGCAATGAACAGAAAACATGCTTGGATGAATAAGGTTTGTGTATACTGTATTAAGTACACGGGGCAGTGCCCAAAGAAGGTGGTGTTGAAGGAGGCCGGAATTTCAAGGTCTTGACATTGTCTCTGCTTACCTGTCAGGCTGTTTCTAATTCTTTTCCACGTGAACTGCTTACCCAGATAAGAGATGGCAAAGGCTGGAACTGAGTAACTTTCCAGTGGTAAGAGCAGTCCCTTCTATCTCAAAGGAAGAATGTCAGGGCTGTCTAAAGACCCAAAGCACCCAGAGGAAACGTTGCAAGTGACTCAGCACCTTGGTTGCACCTCCCAACCAGTCTTATGAGCTCTCAGTTTGATAAGCAGCCTTTCCTTGCCCATGAGGGTATAACATGATAATGTCATTCAATAATGCTCACACCCTTTCCTGCTGTTTATCCAGCACAGGAAACCAAGGATTTTTCTTGTCGTGTGGACAAAGCGGAAATATCTAGCTAGCAAATACCAGCCCTTGCATGCAAACAGAGCCATATCCTCTTTCCGTCTGACAACTTCCTTCCTGCACGCTAAGAACAATCTAC